>NW_027622926.1:0-11194 GCF_034508935.2 Berghia stephanieae
TACTTATTTTATTCTAACTTTCTTATGCATTGTTTTCTAAAAATTCACAAAAAGAAAGAAGCTAGACGTTCAGAGAGGGAAGGAACTGAAAAGTGAAAAAGTTAATATATGAAGGAACTGAGTTGTTCCAAAAATGGCAAAGAAATAAAAATGAAGGAACCGAGGGGTTCCCAAAATGGCAAAGGGATAAATATGAAGGAACTGAGGGGTTCCAAAAAATGGCAAAGAGATGAATATGAAGGTACTAAAAAGTTCTTTAAAATGGCAAAGAGATAAATATAAAGGAACTGAGGGGTTCCAAAACATGGCACATATATAATATATGAAGGAACTTAGGGTTTCCAAGAAAAATGAATACATATATTATATATGACGGAACTGGTATATATGACGGAACTGAGGGGTTCCAAAAATGGCAAAGGGATGAATATGAAGGTACTATGAGGATAATAAATGGCAAAGAGATAAATATAAAGGAACTGAGGGGTTCCAAAAATGGCACATATATAATATATGAAGGAACTTAAGGTTCCAAAAAAAAAAATAACATATATTATATATGACGGAACTGAGGGGTTCCAAAAATAGCAAAAAGATGAATACGAATGTAGTTAGAGGTTCAAAAAAATGGCAAAGAGATAAATATAATGGAACCGATGGGTTCCAAAAAATGGCACATATATAATATATGAAGGAACTTAAGGTTCCAAAAAAAAAAATAACACATATATTATATATGACGGAACTGGTATATATGACGGAACTGAGTGGTTCCAAAAATGGCAAAGGGATGAATATGAAGGTACTATGAGGATAATAAATGGCAAAGAGATAAATATAAAGGAACTGAGGGGTTCCAAAAATGGCACATATATAATATATGAAGGAACTTAAGGTTATAAAAAACATATATTATATATGACGGAACTGAGGGGTTCTAAAAAATGGCAAAGAGATAAATATTAAGGAACTGAGGGGTTCCACAAAATGGCAAATATATAATATATGAAGGAACCTAAGGTTCCAAAAAAAAAAAACAACATATATTATAAATGACGGAACTGAGGGGTTCCAAAAATGGCAAAGAGATGAATATGAAGGTACTATGAGGTTCAGAAAATGGCAAAGAGATAGATATAAAGAAACTGAGGGGTTCCAAAAAATGGCACATATATAATATATGAAGGAACTTAAGGTTCCAAAAAAAAAATAACATATATTATATATGACGAACTGAAGGGTTCCAAAAAATGGCACAGAGATGAATATGAAGTTACTATAGGGTTCAAAAAATTGCAAACAGATAAATATTAAGGAACTGAGGTGTTCCAAAAAATGGCACATATATAATATATGAAGGAACTTAATGTTCCAAAAAAAATAACATATATTATATATGACGGAACTGAGGGGTTCCAAAAATGGCAAAGAGATAGATATAAAGGAACTGAGGGGTTCCAAAAAATGGCACATATATAATATATGAAGGAACTTAAGGTTCAAAAAAAAAAATAACACATATATTATATATGATGGAACTGAGGGGTTCCGAAAAATGGCACAGAGATGAATATGAAGGTACTATGAGGTTCAAAATATTGCAAAGAGATAAATATAAAGGAACTGAGGTGTTCCAAAAAATGGCATATATATAATATATGAAGGAACTTAAGGATCCAAAAAAAATAACATATATTATAAATGACGGAACGGAGGGGTTCCAAAAATGGCAAAGAGATGAATATAAAGGTACTATGAGGTTCAGAAAATGGCAAAGAGATAGACATAAAGGAACTGAGGGGTTCTAAAAAATGGCACATATATAATATATGAAGGAACTTAAGGTTCCAAAAAAAATAACATATATTATATATGACGGAACTGAAGGGTTCCAAAAAATGGCACAGAGATGAATATGAAGTTACTATGAGGTTCAAAAAATTGCAAACAGATAAATATAAAGGAACTGAGGTGTTTCAAATAATCGCACATATATAATATATGAAGGAACTTAATGTTCCAAAAAAAACATATATTATATATGACGGAACTGAGGGGTTCCAAAAATGGCAAAGAGATAGATATAAAGGAACTGAGGGGTTCCAAAAAATGGCACATATATAATATATGAAGGAACTTAAGGTTCAAAAACAAAAATAACACATATATTATAGATGAAGGAACTGAGGGGTTCCAAAACTGGCAAAGAGATGAATATGAAGGTACTATGAGGTTCAGAAAATGGCAAAGGGATAGATATAAAGGAACTGAGGGGTTCCAAAAAATGGCAAAGAGATGAATATGAAGGTACTTAGAGGTTTAAAAAAATGGCAAAGAGATAAATATAAAGAAACCGATGGGTTCCAAAAAATGGCACATATATAATATATGAAGGAACTTAGGGTTCCAAAAAAAATAACATATATTATATATGACGGAACTGAGGCGTTCCAAAAAATGGCACAGAGATGAATATGAAGGTACTATGAGGTTCAAAAAATTGCAAAGAGATAAATATAAAGGAACTGAGGTGTTCCAAAAAATGGCACATATATAATATATGAAGGAACTTAATGTTCCAAAAAAAATAACATATATTATATATGACGGAACTGAGGTGTTCCAAAAATGGCAAAGAGATAGATATAAAGGAACTGAGGGGTTCCAAAAAGTGGCACATATATAATATATGAAAGAACTTAAGGTTCAAAAAAAATAACACATATATTATATATGACGGAACTGAGGGGTTCCAAAAATGGCAAAGGGATGAATATGAAGGTACTATGAGGTTCAAACAATGGCAAAGAAATAAAGATAAAGGAACGAGGGGTTCCAAAAATGGCACATATATTATATATGAAGGAACTTAGGGTTTCCACACAAAAAAAATAACACATATATTATATATGACGGAACTGAGGGTTCCAAAAAATGGCACATATATAATATATGAAGGAACTTAAGGTTCAAAAAAAATAACACATATATTATATATGACGGAACTGAGGGGTTCCAAAATGGCAAAGGGATGAATATGAAGGTACTATGAGGTTCAAACAATGGCAAAGAGATAAAGATAAAGGAACTGAGGGGTTCCAAAAAATGGCACATATATTATATATGAAGGAACTTAGGGTTTCCACACACAAAAATAACACAAATATTATATATGACGGAACTGAGGGGTTCCAAAAAATGGCACATATATAATATATGAAGGAACTTAAGGTTAAAAAAAAAAAACATATATTATATATGACGGAACTGAGGAGTTCCAAAAAATGGCAAAGAGATGAATATGAAGGTACTTAGAGGTTCAAAAAAAATGGCAAAGAGATAAATATAAAGGAACCGATGGGTTCCAAAAATGGCACAATATAATATATGAAGGAACCTAAGGTTCCAAAAAAAAAATTACATATATTAATATGACGGAACTGAGGGGTTCCGAAAAATGGCACAGAGATGAATATGAAGGTAACTATGAGTTCAAAAATATTCAAAGAGATAAATATAAAGGAACTGAGGTGTTCCAAAAAATGGCATATATATAATATATGAAGGAACTTTAAAGGTTCCAAAAAAAATAACATATAATTATAAATGACGGAACTGAGGGGTTCCAAAAATGGCAAAGAGATGAATATGAAGGTACTAATGAGGTTCAGAAAATGGCAAAGAGATATATAAAGGAACTGAGGGGTTCCAGAAAGTGGCACAATATAATATATGAAGGAACTTAAGGTTCCAAGAAAAAAAATATTATATATGACGGAACTGAGGGTTCCAAAAATGGCAAAGGATAGATATAAAGGAACTGAGGGGTTCCAAAAAATGGCACATATATAATATATGAAGGAACTTAAGGTTCAAAAAAAATATAACACATATATTATATATGACGGAACTGAGGGGTTCCAAAAATGGCAAAGAGATGAATATGAAGGTACTATGAGGTTCAAACAATGGCAACGACATAAATAGAAAGGAACTGAGGGGTTCCAAAAAATGGCAAAGAGATGAATATAAAGCAACCGATGGGTTCCAAAAAATGGCAGAAACTTAAGGTTCCAAAAAAAAAAATAACATATTATATATGACGGAACTGAGGGGTTCCAAAAAATTGCACAGAGTTGAATATGAAGGTACTATGAGGTTCAAAAAATTGCAAAGAGATAAATATAAAGGAACTGAGATGTTCCAAAAATGGCACATATATAATATATGAAGGAACTTAAGGTTCCAAAAAAAGAAATACATATATTATATATGACGGAACTGAGGGGTTCCAAAAATGGCAAAGAGATGATATGAAGGTACTATGAGGTTCAGAAAATGGCAAAGAGATAGATATAATGGAACTGAGGGGTTCCAAAAAATGGCACATATATAATATATGAAGGAACTTAAGGTTCAAAGAAAAATAACACATATATTATAGATGAAGGAACTGAGGGGTTCCAAAACTGGCAAAGAGATGAATATGAAGGTACTATGAGGTTCAAACAATGGCAAAGAGATAAATATAAGGAACTGAGGGGTTCCAAAAATGGCACATATATAATATATGAAGGAACTTATGGTTTCCAAAAAAAAAAATAATAACACATATATTATATATGACGGAACTGAGGGGTTCCAAAAAATGGCAAAGAGATGAATATGGAGGTAATTAGAGGTTCAAAAAAAATGGCAAAGAGATAAATATAAAGGAACCGATGGGTTCCAAAAAATGGCACATATATAATATATGTCGGAACTTAGGGTTCCAAAAAAAAATAACATATAGTATATATGACGGAACTGAGGGGTTCCAAAAAATGGCACAGAGATGAATATGAAGGTACTATGAGGTTCAAAAAATTGCAAAGAATAAATATAAAGAACTGAGGTGTTCCAAAAAATGGCACATATATAATATATGAAGGAACTTAAGGTTCAAAAAAAAAACATATATTATATATGACGGAACTGAGGGGTTCCAAAAATGGCAAAGAGATGAATATGAAGGTACTATGAGGTTCAGAAAATGGCAAAGGGATAGATATAAAGGAACTGAGGGGTTCCAAAAAATGGCAAAGAGATGAATATGAAGGTACTTAGAGGTTTAAAAAAATGGCAAAGAATAAATATAAAGAAACCGATGGGTTCCAAAAAATGGCACATATATAATATATGAAGTAACTTAGTGTTCCAAAAAAAAATAACATATATTATATATGACGGAACTGAGGCGTTCCAAAAATGGCACAGAGATGAATATGAAGCTACTATGAGGTTCAAAAAATTGCAAAGAGATAAATATAAGGAACTGAGGTGTTCCAAAAAATGGCACATATATAATATATGAAGGAACTTAATGTTCCAAAAAAAATAACATATATTATATATGACGGAACTGAGGGTTCCAAAATGCAAAGATATAGATATAAAGGAACTGAGGGGTTCCAAAAAGTGGCACATATATAATATATGAAGGAACTTAAGGTTCAAAAAAAAAATAACACATATATTATATATGACGGAACTGAGGGGTTCCAAAAATGGCAAAGAGATGAATATGAAGGTACTATGAGGTTCAGAAAATGGCAAAGAGATAGATATAAAGGAACTGAGGGGTTCCAAAAAATGGCATATATATAAATATGAAGGAACTTAAGGTTCAAAAAAAATAACACATATATTATATATGACGGAACTGAGGGGTTCCAAAAATGGCAAAGGGATGAATATGAAGGTACTATGAGGTTCAAACAATGGCAAAGAAATAAAGATAAAGGAACTGAGGGGTTCCAAAAAATGGCACATATATTATATATGAAGGAACTTAGGGTTTCCACACAAAAAAAATAACACATATATTATATATGACGGAACTGAGGGGTTCCAAAAAATGGCACATATATAATATATGAAGGAACTTAAGGTTCAAAAAAAATAACACATATATTATATATGACGGAACTGAGGGGTTCCAAAAATGGCAAAGGGATGAATATGAAGGTACTATGAGGTTCAAACAATGGCAAAGAGATAAAGATAAAGGAACTGAGGGGTTCCAAAAAATGGCACATATATTATATATGAAGGAACTTAGGGTTTCCACACACAAAAATAACACATATATTATATATGACGGAACTGAGGGGTTCCAAAAAATGGCACATATATAATATATGAAGGAACTTAAGGTTCCAAAAATAAAAACATATATTATATATGACGGAACTGAGGGGTTCCAAAAACTGGCAAAGAGATGAATATGAAGGTACTTAGAGGTTCAAAAAAAATGGCAAAGAGATAAATATAAAGGAACCGATGGGTTCCAAAAAATGGCACATATATAATATATGAAGGAACCTAAGGTTCCAAAAAAAAAATAACATATATTATATATGACGGAACTGAGGGGTTCCGAAAAATGGCACAGAGATGAATATGAAGGTACTATGAGGTTCAAAATATTGCAAAGAGATAAATATAAAGGAACTGAGGTGTTCCAAAAAATGGCATATATATAATATATGAAGGAACTTAAGGTTCCAAAAAAAATAACATATATTATAAATGACGGAACTGAGGGGTTCCAAAAATGGCAAAGAGATGAATATGAAGGTACTATGAGGTTCAGAAAATGGCAAAGAGATAGATATAAAGGAACTGAGGGGTTCCAGAAAGTGGCACATATATAATATATGAAGGAACTTAAGGTTCCAAGAAAAAAAATATATTATATATGACGGAACTAAGGGGTTCCAAAAATGGCAAAGAGATAGATATAAAGGAACTGAGGGGTTCCAAAAAATGGCACATATATAATATATGAAGGAACTTAAGGTTCAAAAAAAATATAACACATATTTTATATGACGGAACTGAGGGGTTCCAAAAATGGCAAAGAGATGAATATGAAGGTACTATGAGGTTCAAACAATGGCAACGACATAAATAGAAAGGAACTGAGGGGTTCCAAAAAATGGCAAAGAGATGAATATAAAGGAACCGATGGGTTCCAAAAAATGGCAGGAACTTAAGGTTCCAAAAAAAAAATAACATATATTATATATGACGGAACTGAGGGGTTCCAAAAAATGGCACAGAGATGAATATGAAGGTATTATGAGGTTCAAAAAATTGCAAAGAGATAAATATAAAGGAACTGAGATGTTCCAAAAAATGGCACATATATAATATATGAAGGAACTTAAGGTTCCAAAAAAAAGAAATACATATATTATATATGACGGAACTGAGGGGTTCCAAAAATGGCAAAGAGATGAATATGAAGGTACTATGAGGTTCAGAAAATTGCAAAGAGATAGATATAATGGAACTGAGGGGTTCCAAAAAATGGCACATATATAATATATGAAGGAACTTAAGGTTCAAAGAAAAATAACACATATATTATATATGACGGAACTGAGGGCTTCCAAAAATGGCAAAGAGATGAATATGAAGGTACTATGAGGTTCAAACAATGGCAAAGAGATAAAGATAAAGGAACTGAGGGGTTCCAAAAAATGGCACATATATAATATATGAAGGAACTTAAGGTTCCAAAAAAAAATAACACATATATTATATATGCCGGAACTGAGGGGTTCTAAAAATAAATGGCACAGAGTTATGAAATGCAGGAACTGAGGGGTTCCAAAAAATATGGCACAAATATGAACTGAGGAGTCCAAAAATAGGCATAAAACTGAGTTAAAATATAAATGAGAATCTGAGGAGTTTACTACTTCTAAATCCAATTACCCCCGTGTGGTTTCCGGGATCCCTCAACTGAGAGGGTTTAAGAATTGAGCCACCGTAAGCTCATGCGTGTCGTAAAAGGCGACTAAATGAGCCATTTAGGTTTGGTGGCATCCAATCAAAAGCCACCACCATCCTTGGACTTTTTGACGTTTTGTTTCTTCAAGATTTAATAAAAGCAGTGACCGAGATGTTGAAAATTCGAAATAAAAAGAAAACTTTCATTACCGGTTGTATCTCTATACTGATTCCTCCTGTCAAAATGACATCATATTTCCCCATTGCATTTCAGGCATTCAAATTTCCATATATAGATGATAAAGATTTATTATTATTATTATTATTATTATTATTATTATTATTATTATTATTATTATTATTATTATTATTATTATTATTATTATTATTATTATTATTATTATTATTACTACTACTACTACTACTACTACTACTACTATTATAGATCACATTTTTATTCTGACAACGTCTTACCCCTTTAGCCTGTTGTTCCCATTTCACATTATTAAATAGTTTCAATACTTACTTCGGTCTCAAGTTGGTCGTATATGGTATCCAGGGTCACAAAATTGATCTGGTGCAAGAATTGACCCAAAACCAGCTCATACTCATACGTGCGTCATTGTAAGAGGCGACTGTACACGGCATTTATGTTTGGTGGCATCTAACAGAAATGACCATCATCGTTGAAGTTTATTCTCTTTGTGAAAGTATTCTCTCCTTCCTGTACTATTTAAATCGATATCTTATTTCTCCATTGTATTTCAAGCATTATTCTCTAAATGACATTTTGATCGCGTTGACTTCTTCGCCCGTCGTGTCTCTTGTTCAAATTTCACATCGTTATTAATTAGTTTCAACATAGCATTGCAGAAGTTTTCTAATTTCAAGCTCCAGTTTTTTATTTTTCATTTTGTCTTTCGTTGTCACAATGACATGTTATCCTCCTGTCCACGGTAGATGTAGTCAGCATTCGCATGAATTTGTAATACAAATAAGTGTGCTTCAGCCGGTGGGAGTTCATTTGTCTGTTTTTCAAGTTTATACCAAAGTACAATTAGTTTTCTGGAGGCCTACAGATCACTCAAATGTATTTAGGCAGTATGATGGTTTACAGTGACCGTGGCAACAAGAACACAGTGTATGATTGGCCGGACTTTCCTATTTGTCGAGTCATCTCAAATCTAGGTCTCGAACTCGCAAATCCGCAGTAAAAAATATTGCAGTTTGGTCACAGATTTTGCAAACAAGTATTTCCAAATCAATAAAATTCATTATCCTTTTGGTATTTTAACTCTAGACTGAATGTTGAACTTAATAATGTGATGTAGTCGAATAGTATATTTAAATATAAATACCAGTGACGGCGTTGAGCATCGCATAACACATTGTCCAGACCCATGAAGTCATAATCATGACGTTCTCCGCCCACTTGCATTAGTGATAATGGATCCCCATTACTTTCCATTACCAGACTGACCCATTTTTCTTGTCGTTGTCAAAGTCTTAGCTTCTCCTTGTACTTGTCTAATTGTCATGTTATCTCTCCAATATGAATCACGCTTTCTTCTTGGAAATGCTATTTCTATCTGGTTACCTACTTAATTGTCTTGCCATTTGTTTACATTTCAAACATTATAATTTCAACATACCGTTGCATAATTCCACTTACTTAAAGCTCCAGTTGTTTATTTGTCAGAATGTCTTCCATTTTCATGAATGTCGTTTTCCTCGAAATATTCTGCATTTTAACTTATGCTGATATAATATTAGATCTCTATTGTCCATTAATATGTCAATTTGTCATTTAGTTACACTTGTTATCACATTATATGATAACTATGACATTGAACATATATTTCACTCATACTTATTTTCTCTCTGTCTCTCTCTCTCTCTCTCTCTCTCTCTCTCTCTCTCTCTCTCTCTCTCTCTCTCTCTTCCTCTTTCTTTCACGCGTGCGATATACACAACATAAACATATTCATTTCATTTTCAATTCGTTACATTTGTGGCAATTCGATACCAAATATTATCATCATTATCAATTGGTCTATTAATCTAACATTAAATGAATGACTCAGTCAATCAGGCAAATAAATTAATCAGTCAATCAGTCAACGCATCAATCCTTGGTTTTGCTGTACCATATGATACAACATTCCTAAGTGATTGAAACAATTTATATATATCTTATTGTTTAGATTTTTTAACATCTCGGATCATTCTCATTTAAGATTCTCAATTACTTATTTTATTCTAACTTTCTTATGCATTGTTTTCTAAAAACTCACAAAAAGAAAGAAGCTAGACGTTCAGAGAGGGAAGGAACTGAAAAGTGAAAAAGTTAATATATGAAGGAACTGAGTTGTTCCAAAAATGGCAAAGAGATAAATATGAAGGAACCGAGGGGTTCCAAAAATGGCAAAGGGATAAATATGAAGGAACTGAGGGGTTCCAAAAAATGGCAAAGAGATGAATATGAAGCTACTAAAAAGTTCTAAAAAATGGCAAAGAGATAAATATAAAGGAACTGAGGGGTTCCAAAAAATGGCACATATATAATATATGAAGGAACTTAGGGTTTCCAAAAAAAAATAACACATATATTATATATGACGGAACTGAGGGGTTCCAAAAATGGCAAAGAGATGAATATGAAGGTACTTAGACGTTCAAAAAAATGACAAAGAGATAAATATAAAGGAACCGATGGGTTCCAAAAAATGGCACATATATAATATATGAAGGAACCTAATGTTCCAAAAAAAAAATAACATATATTCGGAACTGAGGGGTTCCGAAAAATGGCACAGAGATGAATATGAAGGTACTATGAGGTTCAAAATATTGCAAAGAGATAGATATAAAGGAACTGAGGTGTTCTAAAAAATGGCATATATATAATATATTAAGGAACTCAAGGTTAAAAAAAAACATATATTATAAATGACGGAACTGAGGGGTTCCAAAAATGGCAAAGAGATGAATATGAAGGTACTATGAGGTTCAGAAAATGGCAAAGAGATAGATATAAAGGAACTGAGGTGTTCCAAAAAAATGGCACATATATAATATATGAAGGAACTTAATGTTCCAAAAAAAAATAACATATATTATATATGACGGAACTGAGGGGTTCCAAAAATGGCAAAGAGATAGATATAAAGGAACTGAGGGGTTCCAAAAAATGGCACATATATAATATATGAAGGAACTTAAGGTTCAAAAACAAAAATGACATATATTATATATGACGGAACTGAGGGGTTCCAAAAATGGCAAAAAGATGAATATGAAGGTACTATGAGGTTCAAACAATGGCAAAGAGATAAATATAAAGGAACTGAGGGGTTCCAAAAAATGGCAAAGAGATGAATATAAAGGAACCGATGGGTTCCAAAAAATGGCAGGA
>NW_027622927.1:0-11190 GCF_034508935.2 Berghia stephanieae
CTGACATCATTCGGAGGAATTCAAAAACTGAAAGTGTAATTATAATTATAACATGGTGGTTGTAGTAATGGTAGTGGTAGCGATAATGATGTGGTGGTGGTTGTAGTAGTTGTGGTAAGGACGATGATGTGATGAGGTTGAAGTATAGTGTGGTAGTCCCACATACATCTCCCGTATTCACAGATTCACTAATGCCCACATACCATTGTTTCAAGTTGACCAGAGACACCAACTTACAATTTGGCTCACGTAAATTTCAGAAACAATTCCGAACAATTTCAATGCTTAAACAGGAATTTCTGCTTACAAAATATAATCTATTGAGATGAATAATCATCCTAATACCCCTTGTTTCAAATCAAGTAAAGTTCCAAAACCATATATATGACGTATAAAATATTAAAATGAATGGTAGTGTGGTGGTAATAATAATAATAATGATGGTGGCTGTTTAGTGGTGGCAGTAATGATAATGTATGTGGTCGTGGTGGTTGCAGAAGTGGTGGTGGTGATATTGTTGTGTTGGAGGAGGTTGTAGTAGTGGTGGTAAGGATGTGGTAGTGATTGTTGCTTTAATGGTGATAGTGTTGTGATGATGTCGTAGAGGTGGTGGCAATGATGGTGATGTGGTGAAGGTGGTTGTAGTAATGGTGGTGCTTCATGAAATGATGGTGTGGCGATGGTGGTGGTTGTAGTAGTAGTAGTGGCAGTGATGATGATGTTGATCATGATGATGATGATGATGATGATCATGATGATGATGATGATGATAGTGGTGGTGGTGGTGGTGGTGGTGATAAGGTGTGTACTTGAACGTGAAAAGAGAGAATGATGGCTGATGTGAAAAGGATATGATCCACTTTATAGATTTAGGTTTGTCTGACAGAAGGAATGATAGTGTGTGTTTGTGTGGTGTGTTTTGTTTGTTTGTTTCAGGGGTTTACGGCGCTTCCAACACATTTAGGTTATATCAGCGCCAGTAAAAAGGAAGAAAATGGAATAGTAAAAAGTTCTAGAATTACAATTAAAGCACCCAAGGAAATAGTAAGACACAGGGGAACGGAACAAAAAGGGATCAGATGTAAATTCCAAGGCATACCACCAATGTACTTAGTTTGAGATCACCTATAAGTCTCATCCGGGCACAAAAAGGAATACACTCAAATGCTTACATTATACATTCAAAATAACAATATAATAATACATAACAGAGAGATGATTTACAAGAAAAAAAATAACATCTCCCAAACAATAGTGTGCATTTGACTGTTTCCCTTCCAGTTAGGACTCTGGCCAGGGCCAGGACAAAACCAAGCAATCTCATTCCAAGACAAGGGCAGAAAGCATGTTGGAAAACAGATATAAGGGGATAGAAGACATAGTATGTACCCCCTTGCCACTATGGGAGGTCAGGAACCCCACCCAGGTGTGTGTGTGTGTGTGTGTGTGTGTGTGTGTGTGGTGTGTGTGATTGAGAGAGGAGAGAGAGAGAGAGAGAGAGAGAGAGAGAGAGAGAGAGAGAGAGAGCGAGAGAGAGAGAGGGAGAGAGATAGACTGCTCAAAGTAAATATAGTGATAGGTACAGAGAGATAAAAGTGAAAACAACCGAGGGTAAAAGTTAAAGTACTGAGTGAATTTTATTGTTAGGTGTGTATGTGCTTTATTTGTTAATCGGAAATATTAATTTAACGTTTGTTTCATGTTGGCAATTGCCAGGACATTAACATTTTAATTCAGCGGTGAGAATGACTGGTCACTAAAAAGGAGGAAAAATTTCAGCGCTAAGATCAAGAAGCATCCATGCAAAAAATAACCTATAAATTTAAATTTCATTAAAATATATTGTGATGCAATCCAAAATGTGTCTCGCAGCAATTTTCTGACACCACTCGGAGAAATTTCAAAAACTGAAAGTGTAATTATAACATGGTGGTTGTAGTAATGGTAGTCGTAGGTATGATGATGTGGTGGTGGTTGTAGTAGTTGTGGTAGGGATGATGTGGTGATGGTTGTAGTAGTAGTGGTAGTCGCCACATCTCACTATTCACAGATTCACTAATCTGTCATCTGCATTTTTTCGGCGCCGACAAATATCAGGGGCGATCCGCAAAATTTGGCAAATTTACCAAAATTGGCAATCGTGGCAAATTTTGGGAAAATTGGTAAATTGCGTGGCAAATTTTGGGAAAAAAAAAAGAAGCGAAAACAAAAAAACGAAAAAAAAAGTGCGAAACTTGAAAAATGTTGCAGCTTTGCCTGGGACCAAACCAAGGGAAGCTACTCTCTACGGATAATGATCCTTTAAAATCTTTGTAACAACGCTAATCACAGTCATTTCATTTCTCAAGTCCTTAAATGTAATATATTGTCTTTTATATAATTTTTTTCTGTATCGCAGTTATATTTTTACTGAAACGCTTAGTTTTCCTCCGCAAATTTTGTGGCAAATTTTTGTCTTTTTGGCAAATTTCTTGGCAAATTTCGGGGGTTTTTGGCAAATTTTGGCAAATTTTAGGTCCCAATTTGGCAAAAAATGCAGATGACAGACTAATGCCCACCTCCCATTGTTTCAAGTTGACCAGAGACGCCAACTTAAAATTTGGCTCACGTAAATTTCAAAAACAATTCCAAATAATTTCAATGCTTAAACAGGAATTTCTGCCAAACTATATATCATTAATGATATCTATAAATCATCCAATACCCTGGTTTCATTCAACAGTAAAGTTCCATAACCAATTTCATTATGACGTATAATATAAAATGAATGGTAGGGGTGGTGGTAATAAGGTATGATGGTTGGATGTTGTTTACTGGTGGCTGTAAGGATATGATGATGCTATGTGGTGGTTGTGGTGCAGGAGAAGTGGTGGTGGTAATTATGTTGTGTTGGAGGAGGTGTGTAGTGGTGGTAAGGATTTTGTTGGTGTTGATTGATATGTTTTAATGGTGATAGTGTTTTGATGTTTGTTCGTCGTGGTGGTGGTAATGATGGTGATGATGATGATTTGTGGTGGAAGGTGGTTGTAGTAGTGGTGGTCCTTCATGAATTGATGGTGTGGCGCGATGGGGTGGTGGTTTGTAGTAGTTTTAGTAGTAGTAGTAGTAGTCAGTAGTGTAGTAGTAGTAGTAGTAGTAGTGGCAGTTGATGTGATGATGCTGATGTTGATTGATGATGATTTGATGATGATGATGATGATGATGATGATGATGATGATGATGATGATGATGATTGGTGAGGGATGATAAGGTTGTATTGGACGATGCAAGAAGAGATTGATGGTGATGATGTGAAAAGGATATGATCCACTTTATAGGATTTAGGTTTGTCTAACAGAAGGACAGATAGAGTGTGTTTGGTGTGTGTGTGTGTGTGTGTGTGAGGAGAGAGAGAGAGAGAGAGAGCGAGAGAGAAGAGACCGAGCGTGAGACGAGAGAGAGCGGGAGAGAGAGAGAGAGAGAGATAGAGCCCACAACACAGGGGGAGAGAAAGAGAAAAATATGGGTGAGAGAGAGAGAGGAGAACGAGAGAGAGCGAGAGAGGATGGAGAGAGAGAGAGCGAGGGAGAGAGACGAGAGGAGAGAGACTGCTCAATTGAATATAGTGATATGACAGAAAGGTTATGTTTTAAGTAGTGATAAGTGAACGTTATGGATATGTGTGTTGTGTTTTATTTGTTAATCGTAAATATTAAGTTAACGTATGTTTCATGTTGCCAATTGCCCGGGAAATTAACATTTAATTGAATCATATATGTGAGTGTGTGTGTGTGTGTGTGTGTGTGTGTATCATGTTAAGTTATAGAGCTGGAAAATGAAAAACATATGAGGGCTAGAATGGGTGCTCTTTACTGATTTGTGTGTGTTATGCTGTGTGTGTGTGTGTGTGTGTGCGAGAGAGAAGAGAGAAGAGAGAGAAGAGTGAGAGAGAGAGAGAGAGAGAGAAGAGAGTGAGAGAAGAGAGAGCGAGAGAGTGCGCTACAAAGTAATCTTAGTGATGAGTAACAGAACGATTTGAAAGTGAAAAATTAATGAGGGGGGGCCTAACGTACTGAAGTGAACTTTATTGATTTCTATTGTGAACGTACATATGTGTCATGTGTTTGTATGACAGTTAGAGAAGAGAGAGAGAGAGAGAAGAAGAGAGAGTGAGGCGGGAGAGGAGAGGAGAGAGAGAGATGTGAGAGAGAGAGAGAATTGGAAGTCATGTTTTTGTGATGACCGGGTTATTGGTAAGTAGTGGTGGATGAAATGAAACTAATCGGGGACTAAAAAATAAGGTGTGCCTTTATTGATTTTGTGTGTCTATGAGTGTTTGTGTAAAGAGAGTGAGATGGGTTGAGAGAGAGAGAGTTTTGAGCTATTAGTTCGAAAGGGTTTTTTACGGCGCTTGCTTCACTTTTACTTGGTAGGGTCATTTCAGCACCCACTTAAAAGGTTAAAAATGGGGCTGTAAAGAAATATTGTAGATTTACGTTAAGATCAAAAGTACCCCCCTTTTTTGTACCCCACCAGGAGAGGAAAGGTGAGACTGGTTCAAACTAGCGTGATCAAACTAACTACATTGAAGTTTGATCTTGGAGTCCCCATTTGTGAGAACGGAGACTCAGATAAACTATCAATGTAGTTAGTTTAAGAGTCACTAAAAGTTTCACCAGACACAAGCCACAGAATCCTTGTGAGAGTATAATACAAAATTTTAGCAACAACAAATCTAAACGTCACACAAAAGGAGACCGATGTTTCGAGGATAAAAACATATCATCTCCCAAAAAACCTTGACTATACATTTTAATTGAATGAATTGGCCAGGAAAAGGTTCAAGCCAAGACAAAGACAGAAAGCAATCTGATCTATGCAAGTAAGATCCCACCATGGAGATGATATGTTAGTGGTGTTGCACTAGAGGTGGTACTGCAATTATAATGATATGACAGTGTGATGTTTTTGTGGAGATGGTGTTATGATGATAATGTGTTAGTTGCTTTTGTAGAGGGGATGGTTCAGTGAAGTCATGATGGTTTCAGGAGTGAGAATGACGGGTCAAGAAAATGGAGGAAATTTTTCAGCGAAATAGTTCAAGACCATCTATGCGACGATAAGTATAAATTTGTATTTAATTAAAAATCTACTGAGGGCAATCCAAAATTGCGTCTCGCAATAATTTCTGTCAACACTTGGAGGAATTTCAAAAGTTGAAACTGTAATTTACAACAATTGTACTTGCAGTTAAAAAAAGTAGCGGTAGGATGATGATGCAGTGGTTTGTTGTAGTAGGGTCGTGATAAAGGTTAGATTTCGGTGGTTGTAGTTGTAGAGGGTGTTGGGAATTGATGTTGTGGTGCGTGGTTGTATAGTTGTGGAAGGGATATGTGGTGGTAGTAGTAGTAGTGATAGTTGGGATGATGTGGTGGGGAGGTTGTAGTTGTATTGTAGTTAGAATGATGAGGTGGTGGTGGTTGTTGTAGTAGTGGTGGTAGGGATCAGTGAGGAGATTGGAGATCGGATGTGGAAATGAAATAATAAAAAAATTTAAAATATTGATAATTTGTAAAAAAAAGGGGAAAAATCTATCGGCCCATCTGTCAAGCCCAAATCTAAGCAAAAAATAAACATTGCTATTCATTGTTACTTAATATTACGTAATATATTACTAAACTTCTTGACAAAACCCGTCTATTCTGATCACAGATTTTACTGACTTTTTGTTAAATATAATTTTTTAAAAATTGCCATTTCCAATCTAAAAATTTTAGAGCTTATAAGGCTTCCCACTATATCAAGAGATTATAATAAACTTTGGCCAAAAGGACGGTCTTTTTTTTACTACAAAACGGGTAGTGTGTGTGTATTATTACTGCAAGTTGTGGCTAGGCCGCTTATGAATAAGAATCTTTAATCAATTGCAAAACATATTTCTTTCAAATGAGCGAATCTAAATCAAGCCTTTTTAAAAAAATTATATATTTAAATCGATCAACCAAACTTACTGTTGTATTTTCTCTTTATTACAAAGTGATATCTATAAACATAATAATGTGAAGTTAGAAGGTTGGCTGAGAAATAAAATATGGAAAAGAAAGAAAGAAAGTGAGAGATAGATAGATATATAGATAGATAGATAGATAGATAGATAGATAGATAGATAGATAGATAGATAGATAGATAGATAGATAGATAGATAGATAGATAGATAAAGAAGAGAGAGAGAGAGAGAGAGAGAGAGAGAGAGAGAGAGAGAGAGAGAGAGAGACCACTCTGATTTTGTTTTAAATTGTAATAAGATAAGTTATAATGAATTCAATTGAATTCAGAACAAACAAACAAACAAACAAAAAAAAAAAAGGAGTACAAAAGCTAAATGGTACAAAATATTGACACCATTTGCTCCATTCCCCTTCCCTTTTGATCATCTTTTCATCCAAGGCCGTCATGGGTATTGTACCACTATTCACATTTTGGCACCAGTGTGTCTAGACTAATGTCATGGGCATGGGAATGTCATCAAAAAATCATGCAGCTGAGTAGAGGGTGTCAAAAAATGACAAAAGATATATTGGTGATTTTTCCGCTAAAATACCTCTTAGCCGAAAATGTTTGGCACAGCAAAAAACAGCTGAAAATTTCATAAAAATCCTAAAATACGCGGAATTCTGCGGAAGATTATCATCACTGAGGGATGATGGTGTGATGGTAGTTGTAGTAGTAGTGGCTGTAGCTGTAGTGGTGGTGATGGTCGGGATGATGATGTGGTGGTAGTTGTCGTAGGGATGGTGGTGGTGGTAGGGATGATGATGGGGGGTGGTTGATATTAATGGTGATAGGTAGGAATGATGATGTGGTGGTTGTTGTAGTAGTGATGGTGGTGGTGGTCGTAGAGATGATGATGTGGTGGTGGTTGTAGTAGTAATGGTTGATAGGGATGTTGATGTAGTGGTTGTGGTGAGTCTTTTTAAAAGGCGGAATTGTGATGGTGATGGGCGGAGATAAAACAACCGTTTAGCGGAAATCACGCCTTTAGGCGGAAGATTCTCGTGCAGCCTGTAATTGAATCCTCTCTGTGTGTGTATGTGTGTGTGTGTGTGTAGCATTGTTAAGTACATGAAGATGAAAACTGAAAACTTATTAGAGGCTAAAGAACTGGTGCATTTTATAACTGATTTGTGTGTGTGTATGTGTGTGTGGTGTGTGTGTGTGAGAGAGAGAGAGTAGAGAGAGTGAGAGAGAGAGAGAGAAAAAAAGAAAGAGAGAAAGAGACAGAGAGAGAGAGAAAGAGAGAGGAGGGGAGGGAGGAGGGAGGGAGAGGAGAGAGAGAGAGAGAGAGAGAGAGGAGAGAGAGAGGAGAGAGTAGAGAGAGGAGAGAGAGAGAGAGGAGAGAGAGAGAGAGAGAGAGCTCAAAGTGAATGTAGTGATGAGTACAGAAAAATGAAAGTGAAAAATTAACGAGAGACTTAAGAACTGAGTGAACTTTATTGATTTGTGTGAGCACGTGTATATGTTTGGAGGTCATTTCAGAGGCACTTAAAATATATATGGGCTGTAAAAAAAATATAGATTAAGTAAGATCAAAAGCACCGGAGAAAAAGTGACTGGTTCAAATAGGGCTCACAAAACGGACTCCAAGATAAAACTATCAATGTAGTTAGTTTGAGGTCACCTAAAAGTCTCACCAAGACACAAGCACAGAATC
This sequence comes from Berghia stephanieae, assembly GCF_034508935.2. Lineage (NCBI taxonomy): Eukaryota > Metazoa > Mollusca > Gastropoda > Nudibranchia > Aeolidiidae > Berghia > Berghia stephanieae. The sequence continues at coordinate 7,691 of NW_027622927.1, forward strand.
CCTGTGAGAGAAATATACAAAATTTAGAACAACAATCTAACGTCACACAAAAGAGAGATGATATACGAGGACAATATAAATCATCTCCCAAAAAAACGACTTTACATTTAATTGTTTCCCTCCGTGCCAATGAATCTGGCCAGGAAAAGGATCAAGCCAAGACAAAGGCAGAAAGCAACTCTGATTCATGCAAGTCAAAAGATCCCACCAGGAAGATGATGTGATAGTGGGTGCTTGCACTAGAGGTGGTACTGATTACAATGAGGGCAGTGAAGATGTGGTTATGAGATGGTGTTGTTACTGATGATGATGTGATAGTTGCTGTCGTAGTGGTGGTAGTTGTGGTAGAGATGGTGATGATGTCATGATGGTTCAGGGGTGTAGAATGACAAATGGAGTTCAAGACCTATCTATGCTACGATAAACGTATAGATAGTTCGAAGATGACGTCCACTCAGGCCTTTGTTATTGTTTTTTTTCCATCCGCGTGTGAGTTGTTCTCACTAAACTGTATTAACCAGAACTATAAAAGTTCATGGTTACACAGAGTTTGTGTGTTGGTCCGTTAAACTTCCGGATGGCAATGTTGTGAACTCCTTGGCCAAGCGCATTCTATCTATAAATTTGAATTTCATTAAAAATTTACTGAGATGCAATTAAAAAATGTGTCTCGCAATAATTTCTGACACCACTTGGAGGAATTTCAAAAATTTGAGAGTGTAATTACAACATATTGTGTAGTAGTAGTAAGAAAAGATGGCGGTAGGGATGATGATGTGATGGTGGTTGTAGAAGGGTCGTGATAAGTATGATGATTATGGTGGTTGTAGCTGTAGAGGTTTGGGGAATGATGGTGTGGTGGTGGTTGTAATAGTTGTGATAGGGATGATGTGGGGTGGTTGTAGTAGTGATAGTTGGGATGATGTGGTGGTGGAGGATGTATTTTTTATTGGTAGTAGGAATGATGATGTGGTGGTGGTTGTTGTAGTAGTGGTGGTAGGGATGATGATGTGATGGTAGTTGTGTAGTAGTGGTTGTAAGCTGTAGTGCTGGTGGTGGTAGGGATGATGATGTGGGTGGTGGTTATAGGTAGTAGTAGTGATCGTGGGGGATGATGATGTGGTGGTGGTGGTGATAGGAATGATGATGTGATGGTTGTTGTTAGTACAGGTGGTGGTGTAAAAGTAGTGGTGATAGGGATGTTGATGTAGTGGTTGGTGGTGAGCCTTTTTAAAAGGCGGAATAGTGATGGTGATGGGCGGAGATAAACCACCATTTAGGTGGAAATCCGCCTTTAGGCGGAAGATTCTCAGCCCTGAAGATCCCCAGATCTCACTGTATGTGCGGCTATGTGGTCAGTGGTAGACTCTTGCCTTCAGATTGGAAGGACCAAGATTTGAAACCAGCTCTGAGCGGCACATAGTTGAGTCCTTTGAAAAGGTTCTTTACTCAGATGCTCTCACTGTACTCATGTATAAAATGAGTACATAGCTGTGTTAACAGCGTTATGTCTCTGTCGAAAAAGTTTAAATTGCCTAACAGGTGTCATGTCTCGTCCTACATGTTAAATTTTGCTGTTTGGCTAGGGGCCCCTTGGAAGAGATTTTAGCACATTTAGTGAATATTGCACTATATAAACGCTCTAGGTTTTTTAAATGTGATTTTTTATTGTAACAGAGGTGTGTTAAGGACTTAAGTTTTTATTCCACCACCTTCAGCAAATATCAATGACATGAAAGATAGAAGAACAGCTGCAAATCAACTCCGTGGACCACAATATTGCAATAATTTCTCATATTGGCTGATTTTGTTTGTGCCGTTGAGGGCCACATTCGATCATGTAATAACACGGGAATATCAACTTATTAAAAGCAAGTACCACACAAGTGACCAGCGTTTCCTGTTGGTTTTCTTTTTTTTGAAATATTGTGTGATAATTTTATGAAATTCTTTTTGAAAACATCCTGCTTCATTACAAAAGTCACCTCGGATATAATACAGATTTCCATTTACTTGTCTTTTTTTTTTCTATATAGTATAGTGTTGTAATTTATTTACATTTTTTTTTAATCTACTTATTGTTCTTTTTGTTTTAATTTACCTAAAACAAGTGCTACATTCATCTGCTTAACATCTTGAAGTATTTTTTTTTTTTAATATATCATAAGCTTTATATAAAAATTCTTTAATATTCTATCAAATATATAGACATAGATCTTTTTTTTTTAAAAAGTGTACGATTATAAAAAATGAGTGGGGTTTATATCACATCACAACTACTTACCATTTTCATGTTTCTTAAGTGAAGCATCAATTTCATTTTTCATGTGTTTTTATTTTGCTCTGGAAAAAAAAATAAAAATAAATAAATAAAAATATTTTTTTCTTATTTAGCACAGAGCGATGTTGGTGTTGTGGCAATCGGTCTCCAGTGAGGGATTCCAGGAACGCGACGTGGAAGCTTGCTACATGTCCAAAGCCTAATGAAGAATTGGAATCAGCCCTTGAGCACTCCTAAACCCGGTAAAGTGGTCGTCTAGATGGCATCACAGCAGAAATGATAAAGCATTTCGGTCCCATCAACAAAAATGTGGTTACTAATTCTTATCAACAACTGTGTTGAATCGTGCACAATACCAATAGTAATAATAGCACTACTATTATATAACTTGGAAAAGACCCAAATAGCAACAATATCTACGACTAATATCCCTCCTCTGCATATTGTACACAGTATGTAAGAGCATGATACTAGCCAGGATTCCCAAACAGTAGAAGAATATCTGTCACTTGACCAAGCTGGTTTTTTCTGTCCCTGGAAGATCATGCTATGACACAACTCCTGAACCTAACATAATACATTGAAGATGGCTACTAGAACAAACAAATTAATGGGGCTGTGTTCCTGGATCTGACAGCTGCCTATGACACAGTAAGTCATTGGAAATGCTCTTAAAAGGTTGCAAGGGAACTCGTTACACAAAAGTAGAATTGCAATAAATAAAATCCTTTATGTCGAACCGTCATGTTTTTTTTGTTTTTTTTGTGGAAATAAGATGAGAGGAAAAGCAGATGGAGATCAAAAAAGAACAGACTCTCCTCAAGGATTGGTACTTGCACCTATCCTTTCCCAATGTCTTTACGATTACTAGAAACACTTTTTCAAAATTGTACAAATATATCAAGTTATAATTTGATATCATATTAAAAATTATATATGTAATCTCAAGGTAAAATATTATCAATCAAAATGTTGTTACTGAATTCCGAATATATTTCCAAAAAACTGTTTTTCATTTTACCAAAAATTTCATCTTGTGGATTATGGTTGGTGAAATTGGAAGATGACACTTCCAAACTCCCTTCCAATCTTTCTTCGCCTCTCTCAAATGCTGGGAAATAGAATCGTTCCATTTCAATATTGGCACCCTGTAATAGAAGTTATAAAAATGATGCAAAAAAGCAAAATTTATATAAATTTTTTAAAAAAATTAAAAACA
>NW_027622928.1:0-11160 GCF_034508935.2 Berghia stephanieae
ATTCTTTATGTGTTATTGTTGTTGTTGTCATTCTTTATGTGTTATTGTTGTTGTTGTCATTCTTTATGTGTTATTGTTGTTGTCATTTTTATTTACATGTTGTTGTTGTTGTTATTGTCGTTTTCTTTGCTGCTTCTGTTGTTGTTGTTGTTGTTGTTGTTGTTTTTGTCATTCTTTATGTTTTGTTGTTGTTGATATCCAGAGGAATATTTGCTGTTTACCGGTTTGTCAAGTGTCATTTTTTGATTGATATGTTGTTTTTGTGAGCAGTTTTCATATAAAAACCAAAAAGACGGCAGACAATTTCCTCGAACCTTCTGGATTTGACTTGATGGATTCAAATTTTAACTGTTTCTGTTATTGGCTGAAAGGGGGTTGGGAAGGGGTGGGGGTGGGGGGGGGGAGGTTGGAATGAAACGTTCTGTGTTTTATGATATATTATTCTCTATTCCTTTATGTAACTGATTTTCTGCCTTCTAGATGAAGCATTGCTGTGTTGATGACCCTGCCGATCTGTGCTCTGTCAACGTTGCTGGTCAGGACCTGACGGATGTGAAGGAAGACGACCTGGGCTTGTTTGACAATGTGGCTTACGTCAATGCTGGAGAAAATTTTTTGCCTTTCGGTAAGTGATAAAGGGTCGGGGTGGGGATTTCTTGACAGTTCAGTTAATAAAACGCTCACCCGGCAATCAATGAGCCCTTATTGGTTACTGGAGCAGGTGAGGTATTACTGTCACAATATCAAATCAATAGTCATGTAGCCTACACATTTGGATGACACAGACAAGGTATTACTGTCACAATATCAAATCAATAGTCATGTAGCCTACACATTTGGATGACACAGACAAGGTATTACTGTCACAATATCAAATCAATAGTCATGTAGCCTACACATTTGGATGACACAGACAAGGTAAAATACTGTGTAGTTTTCGTGATGTGTGATTTTCTGTGTCGTTACAATATCAAAACAATAACCATCAAGCTACACACTTGGATGACACAGACAAGGTAAATTGCTAGTATTAGTCACACCAGACTGTAAGATCCAGGGGGAACAAGTCACTACCTGTTGCCTGGAATTAAATCTGAACGCTGCTGGAAGTCGACTCAATTCTGAGTATTTGTATTCGTGGGTGGAGAGAGTTGTTGAATTTGGCAGCCATTGTGGATGTTTGAACTGAAGTAGTTGGATAATCTTCTCTTGAAGGTTTCTAAATCTGTTGTATTCTGACATGCTTTGATTTAAGGTGGTGCAAAGAAATCATGAAATTGGAGAAATACTGTAATACTGTTTTTGTTCTGATTGGTCAATAATGAAAATCAGACAAAATTGAAAAGCAAACTCATCAAAAATGATACAAAAAGGAAAGAAAAAAAAATTAAAATAGAAACAGCGAATGAAAATCAAACAAACAAACAAACAAACAAAATTGATAGAATTATGAAAAAAAAGACAAACCTTCCCACCCCAACTGTATTTTCATTTGTATTTTGATTGAACCAGAGGCGTTTCGGGGATTCCCTGCCTTGAGGGAATTGGAAATTCCTCTGAATGGATTGAGGAACCTCAAGATTTCACACACAGACTTTTCCTGTCTTGAGGTAAACAACAAATAATAATTACAAACTAAAGCAACGATTCCAATGCTATTTTTACATCCTTACCTTGGAATTAAAGGAAACCGGAGAATTTATACAGCATACTATCACAATATCTAATAAACGTGCTCAAAGCCCTTTGCAAAATTTAAATAAACAACAACAAAAAACGTGAGCTTTTATATAGCGCAATATCCACTGAAAGGGAGTTCCTATTAACAGCAGCTCTTAACATCTAGGATAAAACATGACGCATACAAGGTCATATTGGATTTTTAAAAAATTCTTTTGACAGATACACCGCTGCTAGTGGCCAGATACTCACTTTACACCTGAGTACTGCAGGAGAATGTGAATAAAGAGTCTTTTCCAAAGACTCCGCATCGCTATCGGTCCAAGTGGGCTTTGAGTCACAAGACTACTACATGCCCTTCTTTTCCCCTCCTCCTTTGTCCCACCCTCTGTTTCTCCCATCGTTTTCCACTCAAAGATGGTAACCGCCAATGCTACAAGAATACCAACAAAGAAAAGAAAAGGAAAAGAATTGCTGGTGTTGAACTTTAACCTGTTTGACCTGTTGTCACGAAATACTCGCTTGAATGAATATTGATGTGTATTTTATTTACTTCTTCTTCTCTTCCTCCTCCTCCTACTCCGCCCCCTTCTATTCTTCTTCTTCTTCTTTCTTCTTCTTCTTCTTCTTCTTCTTCTTCTTCTTCTTCTTCTTCTTCTTCTTCTTCTTCTTCTTCTTCTTCTTCTTTCTTCTTCTTTCTTCTTTCTTCTTCTTCTTCTTCTTCTTCTTCTTCTTCTTCTTCTTCTTCTTCTTCTTCTTCTTCTTCTTCTTCTTCTTCTTCTTCTTCTTCTTCTTCTTCTTCTTCTTCTTCTTCTTCTTCTTCTTTCTTCTTCTTCTTCTTCTTCTTCTTCTTCTTCTTCTTCTTCTTCTTCTTCTTCTTCTTCTTCTTCTTCTTCTTCTTCTTCTTCTTCTTCTTCTTCTTCTTCTTCTTCTTCTTCTTCTTCTTCTTCTTCTTCTTCTTCTTCTTCTTCTTCTTCTTCTTCTTCTTCTTCTTCTTCTTCTTCTTCTTCTTCTTCTTCTTCTTCTTCTTCTTCTTCTTCTTCTTCTTCTTCTTCTTCGTCCTCCTCCCCCTCTTCCTCCTCCTTCTCCCCCTTTTCCTCCTCCTCCTCCTCTTCCTCCTCCTCCTCCCCCTCTTCCTCCTCATCCTCCCCCTCTTCTTCCTCCTCCTCCTCCCCCTCTTCTTCCTCCTCCTCCTCCCCCTCTTCTTCCTCCTCCTCCTCCTCCTCATCTATCCCTCCCAGTTTACCCCAAACACTGTCATTACTGACAACACAAATTCCATTTACAGATGCTGGATCTGTCCTACAACAACCTGTCACAAGATGACCTTTTGACCCTTGGCCTTTTGTCCAAGGTCAAGGTCCTTCACCTCACTGGAAACAACTTCAGGAATTTGCCATTGGATTTGGCCATGCCTTATTTGTCCAGAGAAAAGTGGGTGTTAGACTGACCTGTTATCTTTTTAAAAAAAAAACAACAAATAAACCAAAATCTTGAGCTTTTATATAGGGAAATATCCACTAAATGTGCTCAAAGTGATTTACAGGGGGTCCTTGATCAACAGCATCTCGTAACATGTAGAACGAGACATGACTCCTTTAAGCAAGATTACTATTTTTTTTTGGACAAAGAGAACGCTGGTAACGGCCAGCTACTCATTTTACACCTGAGTACGTGAGAGAATGTGAGTAAAGAGCCTTTCCATGGACTCAACTATGTGCCAAGCAAGACTCAAACCCAGGACCTTCTGATCCAAAAGCGAGTGTCATACCACAAGAGCACATTGCTGCACCAAAGTCATTTTTTATCACAGATGGGGGAACGTTGAGCTTGAAGTGGATTGAACTCCAGGCATTTTATAGAAATAAAGTTTTCTAGTTAGATGATAGACCAACTGGGATCGTTTTACTACTGGAATAATGGAAGCCCTCATATGGTAAAAGGACGGAAGCCCCAACATAAACAAAAATGAGCTATTTATAGTTTGAGATTTCCGTTTCAAGACGCACAATTCTATCTGGGTCTCCCTTTTCTTCCTATTTACGATACATGTACAATGAATACATTCTGCCATGGTGGATCAATCGGATTGCTCTGCCCCCCTCCCTCCTCCCTGCTACCTTACTCTTACACGATCACCGTCACCTCCCTGATTGAATACCCTTGGCAATGGTGAAAGCTATCCAGTGTGCTGTGGTAATAGATTTAAATTAAAGGTGATATTTCACAATGCACAAAATCAAATGAACAATAAACAATGGCTAGATATATTTACTGACAGATATAATATTTTTTTCATTTCCTCTGTTCGTTTTCTACTTCTCACATGGGCCTGATAGTTGAAAGGTCTGTCATGGATGTGAACAAATGAAACCCTCGTCAAACAAGATAGCTATCATGATGTGTGTGATTGCTGTCTTCATTTTTACACGTCCACAGTTTGCTAAGTTTTCTTTGTGCCTCATCAAGCGCTCCTTGCATCAAGGATTCCGTGAGGCAACTTCCCTGCTCTCTGCAAAAGGCCTCTTTCTCACTAGCCGTGTTCTCATTGAGCTTGGCCTGTAACTGTCTGACATTGTGCCTGTCACTGGCCGTGTTCTCATTGTAACTGTCTGTCATTGTGCCTATCACTGGCCGTGTTCTCATTGTAACTGTCTGTCATTGGGCCTATCACTGGCCGTGTTCTCATTGCAACTGTCTGTCATTGTGCATATCACTGGCCGTGTTCTCATTGTAACTGTCTGTCATTGTGCCTGTCACTCGCCGTGTTCTCATTGTAACTGTCTGTCATTGTGCCTATCACTGGCTGTGTTTCTCATTGTAACTGTCTGTCATTGTTCCTGTCACTAGCCGTGTTCTCATTGTAACTGTCTGTCATTGTGCCTATCACTGGCCGTGTTCTCATTGTAACTGTCTGTCATTGTGCCTATCACTAGCCGTGTTCTCATTGTAACTGTCTGTCATTGTGCCTATCACTAGCCGTGTTCTCATTGTAACTGTCTGTCATTGTGCCTATCACTGGCCGTGTTCTCATTGCAACTGTCTGTCATTGTGCCTGTCACTAGCCGTGTTCTCATTGTAACTGTCTGTCATTGTGCCTATCACTAGCCGTGTTCTCATTGCAACTGTCTGTCATTGTGCCTGTCACTAGCCGTGTTCTCATTGCAACTGTCTGTCATTGTGCCTATCACTGTATAATCTGATGTTGTCTCCATCACAGACAAGTCCGACTACAAAGATTTGCCTCCCTCGAAGTGTTGCTCCTTGATGACAACAAGTTCATGGAGATGACTGTGTTTGCCTCGTTGGCCGGTCTGCCCAAGTAAGGATCTGGCATAAATGGCGTGTTTTGTGGCTGGGAATAGAAAAGTATATAGATAGATGGGGAGGGACACATATAGAGAGAGAAATAGAGAGAGATAGAGAGAGAGAGAGAGAGAGAGAGAGAGAGAGAGAGAGAGAGAGAGAGAGAGAGAGAGAGAAGAGAGAGAGAGAGAGAGAGAAAGAGAGAGAGAGAGAGAAAAAAAGAGAGAGAGATAGAGAGAGAGAGAGAGATGGATAGAGAGAGAGAGAGAGAGAGAGAGAGAGAGAGAGAGAGAGAGATGGATAGAGAGGAGAGAGAGAGAGAGAGAAAGAGAAGAGAGAGAGAGAGAGAGAGAGAGAGAGAGAGAGAGAGCTTTGACAATAGATATCTTTTCAGCTTTTGGTCATCTTTCAATTACATTTTTGTAAATTAGAAAAATCTTTCCACCGTATCTCCTATTCCATCTGTACATTTTTCCATCCATCCATCCATCAAACCACCTATCCATCCATCCATCCATCCATCCATCCATCCATCCATCCATCCATCAAAGCAACTATCCATCCATCAAACCATCCATCCATCCATCAAACCATCCATCCATCCATCAAATCACCTATCCATCCATCCATCAAACCACCTATCCATCCATCCATCCATCCATCAAACCACCTATCCATCCATCCATCCATCCATCAAACCACCTATCCATCCATCCATCCATCCATCAAACCACCTATCCATCCATCCATCAAACCACCTATCCATCCATCCATCCATCCATCCATCAAACCACCCATCCATCCATCCATCAAACCACATATCCATCCATCCATCCATCCATTCATTCATCCATCCACATATCCATCCATCCACATATCCATCCATCCATCCATCTAATCACTCAGACTCCGACATTTAAACATGGCCAAGAATGGAATCTTTTTCGTTCCCCAACTGAAATCTGTCGAAGGTCGCGTCGTCACCCAAGACGGGAAGGAGAAGAAGCGGACTCGTCGTAACGGAAGCAGTCGGAAAAGCGGGCGTCGATCCAAGGGAGAGAATCAAGATGCAGAATTGTTGGACTTGGAAGTCAGGACAGACTTGACAGGCACAGGGATTTCCTTGACCTCTCAGCCTCTCATTGAAGAACCTGCTTCGGAGGCTGCTGAAGATGAGGGGAAAATGGGAGAGGAGGTCAGTGGTGCTGGTGCAAAGCAGGAGGTCGGAGGGACGGATCAGGGAACAGAGGCAGGGGAGACTACTATGACTGACACAGCAAAAGATGAGCATCTGACAGTGACGACAACTGATGGAGTACGACCAGGTAGGTGGATGCACCGACATTTCTTATGGACATGGGTGCCAGTTTTCCGGTTCATGCCGGAATTCCGGTTCCGCGATATCTCGAAGTCAAATACCTCTGGTTTCAGTGATCTGATTGCTCATTCAAAGAAGCAGTCAAGAAAAAGGGGGCTGAATGATGGACCCAAGCCGGTGTTCATCACTAAATTTTTCAAAAAATGTTGAGGGAGTACCTCTGGTACTCTCTGTCTCTCTCTGTTCTTTGGCTCCCCTAGAGAGAGACAACTGCACTGTGAGTATTTCACTATGTATTATAAGTTGGTTTTAAAATCAAATTAATTTCCTCATTGTGTCAATATGTTTGCTGTGTAATCATTTAATAATGGTATAAAAACGGTGATGAAATAAGAGTAAAGTTTAGGCCACATTTTCAGTAGGAACATTTTCAGGTTTGGCAAAGTGTCGAGATTTTAGTTTCAGGTTTCAGCACTTTTTCCTGCTGGCACCCATACTTATGGATTGGAGCCATTCGTTCGTATTGATTGTTGTAGATGTTGGTGTGACACCATCGAATACATCCCTGCTGGCACCCACTTATGGATTGGAGCCATTTGTTTGTATTGATTGTTGTAGATGTTGGTGTGACACCATCGAATACATTCCTGCTGGCACCCATACTTATGGATTGGAGCCATTCGTTCATATTGATTGTTGTAGATGTTGGTGTGACACCATCGAATACATCCCTGCTGGCACCCATACTTATGGATTGGAGCCATTCATTCATATTGATTGTTGTAGATGTTGGTGTGACACCATCGAATACATCCCTGCTGGCACCCACTTATGGATTGGAGCCATTCGTTTGTATTGATTGTTGTAGATGTTGGTGTGACACCATCGAATACATTCCTGCTGGCACCCATACTTATGGATTGGAGCCATTCGTTCATATTGATTGTTGTAGATGTTGGTGTGACACCATCGAATACATCCCTGCTGGCACCCATACTTATGGATGGGAGCCATTCGTTCATATTGATTGTTGTAGATGTTGGTGTGACACCATCGAATACATCCCTGCTGGCACCCATACTTATGGATTGGAGCCATTCGTTCGTATTGATTGTTGTAGATGTTGGTGTGACACCATCGAATACATCCCTGCTGGCACCCATACTTATGGATTGGAGCCATTCGTTCGTATTGATTGTTGTAGATGTTGGTGTGACACCATCGAATACATCCCTGCTGGCACCCATACTTATGGATTGGAGCCATTCATTCATATTGATTGTTGTAGATGTTGGTGTGACACCATCGAATACATCCCTGCTGGCACCCACTTATGGATTGGAGCCATTCGTTCGTATTGATTGTTGTAGATGTTGGTGTGACACCATCGAATACATCCCTGCTGGCACCCATACTTATGGATTGGAGCCATTCGTTCGTATTGATTGTTGTAGATGTTGGTGTGACACCATCGAATACATCCCTGCTGGCACCCATACTTATGGATTGGAGCCATTCGTTCATATTGATTGTTGTAGATTTTGGTGTGACACCATCGAATATACGAGGCTGTAGTCGTTTTGTCTATAGGCAAGTAGTGATTTATTGTTATAGATATAATTATGATAATGCTGGTGTTAATAAAAATGATAATAATGATAATAATAATAATAATAATAATAATAATAATAATAATAATAATAATAATAATGATAATAATAACAATATTAATGATAATAATAATAATGATAATAATAATAATAATAATAATAATAATAATAATAATAATAATAATAATAATAAATAATAATAATAATAATAATAATAATAATAATAATAATAATAATAATGATAATAAAAGTAATAATAATAATAATAATAATAATAATAATAATAATAATAATAATAAGAAGAGAAGAAGAAGAAGAAGAAGAAAGAAGAAGAAGAAGAAGAAGAAGAAGGAAGAAGAAGAAGAAGAAGAAGAAGAAGAAGAAGAAGAAGAAGAAGAAGAAGAAGAAGAAGAAAAGAAGAAGAAGAAGAAAGAAGAAGAAGAAGAAGAAAAGAAAAGAAAGAAGAAGAAGAAGAAGAAGAAGAAGAAGAAGAGAAGAAGAAGAAGAATGATAATGATGCTGATAATAATAATTTTCTCTCTTCTCTTCTCTCTCCTCTCTCTCTCTCTCTCTCTCTCTCTCTCTCTCTCTCTCTCTCTCTCTCTCTCTCTCTCTCTCTCTCTCTCTGTCTTTCTCTTTCTCTCTCTCTCTCTCAGTCACTCTTTCATATTTCCTCTGGTTCTATCCTCGTGTAAGTCATCAGGTTTTAGAGAGACAATAATATAATATAACAAGAACCCAAAGGTGAATCGCGTAGTTTACCATTGTTGGATATTCTAACACACTTTCCAATAGTTTCAATCATTGGGCCATTGATGATAAATATCAAGGGGTGGTGCTTACACTTGCTGCTGGACCTGTGGTGTTGATAGTTTAGGCTCATAGTTGCTGATGACTGTTACAATACAAATCATATTGGCTGCCTCCATCCTGTATCGAGTCTGCTTGCCTAGATCTTCTTGCTGTTATGATGAATAACTAGTTGCTTTTTCTTATGTTTTTGAGCCACCAATGACTTTAGATGTGATATATATATATATATATATATATATATATATATATATATATATATATATATATATATATATATATATATATATATATATATATATATATTATATATATATATATATATAGTTATCCATCTATCCATAGTTATCCATCTATCTATTTATCTATCTATCTATCTATCTATCTATCTATCTATCTATCTATCTATCTATCTATCTATCTATCTATCTATCTATCTATTATCTGTCTATCTATCTATCTATATATTTATCTATCTATCTATCTATCTATCTTTCTATCTATCTGTCTATCTATCTCTGTTCTCCTCCCCCCCCCCCCCCTCCCCCACCACCATCAAGTCCCTCATGTTTTCATTTTCTATTCTATTCCCAGAAACCATCGGGACGACCTCCAGTGTTCAAGGTAAGACAACTCCTCCGTGTCAGTAATAATAATGATAATAATAATGATAGTAATGATAGTGATAATAATAATAATAATGATAATAATAATAATAATAATAATAATAATAATAATAATAATAATAAATAATAATAATGATAATGATAATGATAATAATAATAATAATAATAATAATAATAATATAATAATAATAATAATAATAATAATAATAATAATAATAATAATAATAATAATAATAATAAAAAAAAAAATAATAATAATAATAATAATAATAATAATAATAATAATAATAATAAAGATAATAATAATGATAGATAGTAATGAGAATAATAATAATAATAATATTAATAATAATAATAATAATAATAATAATAATAATAATAATAATAATAATAATAATAATAATAATAATAATATAATAATAACAATAATAATAATAATAATAATAATAATTGTCTGACATCAGACAAATACCCCCCCCCCCCCCCCCCCATGCACACACACACCCAAACACACACACATACACACACCTACACATACACACCTACACACACACACATCCAAGCACACACACCTACACACACACATCTACGTACACACACACCCAAACACACACACACCTACACAAACACACACACACACACACACACCTACACACCCAAACACACACACACACACCCAAACACACACACACACCCAAACACACACACACCTACACACACACCTACACACACACACCCAAACACACACACACACACACACCTACACAAACACACACACCTACACACCCAAACACACACACACCTACACACACACACACACACACACCTACACACCCAAACACACACACACACACCCAAACACACACACACACCTACACACACCCAAACACACATACACACACAAACACACACACACACACCTACACACCCAAACACACACACACACACACACACACACCTACAGACATATACCTTGTCCACTGTCTGGGATTCATTTGTTTTGTATCATTTTATTTTTGTACCAGATCAACCAAAGCGTAAGTTGGTACTTTGTTGAATGTGTTGAATTTCTAATGTGTTGTGTGAAATAATACTTATTGATGTATATTGTGTGGATGCCAAACTTTGTAATGTGTTGTGTGAAATAATGTATGTTGTGTGGAATGCCAAACTTTGTAATGTGTTGTGTGAAATAATACTTATTGATGTATATTGTGTGGAATGCCAAACTTTGTAATGTGTTGTGTGAAATAATACTTATTGATGTATATTGTGTGGAATGCCAAACTTTCTAATGTGTTGTGTGAAATAATACTTATTGATGTATATTGTGTGGAATGCCAAACTTTCTAATGTGTTGTGTGAAATAATGCTTATTGATGTATATTGTGTGGAATGCCAAACTTTCTAATGTGTTGTGTGAAATAATACTTATTGATGTATATTGTGTGGATGCCAAACTTTCTAATGTGTTGTGTGGAATAATGTATGTTGTGTGGAATGCCAAACTTTCTAATGTGTTGTGTGAAATAATACTTATTGATGTATATTGTGTGGGATGCCAAACTTTGTAATGTATTTTTGGAAATAATTTGTAACCTCAAATGTGTTGTTGATGTGTTTTCACAGCTTATTAATTTCAGTGATAGATCTTTCTATAACACAGGACATTCCATTCAGGACTCACTTCCTTTGACAGTTAGGCTGTGGCATCTTTCTATAACACAGAACTTTCCATTCAGGACTCGCTTCCTTTGACAGTCAGGCTGTGGCATCTTTCTATAACACAGGACGTTCCATTTAGGACTCG
>NW_027622929.1:0-11192 GCF_034508935.2 Berghia stephanieae
GTTTTTTTTTAAAATTATATTTAAAAAACACTGCAACAAATGTACGACCCGACATGAACCACTGTGAGCTTATATCCAAATTGTCAAAGTGACCCAAAAACCCCTCTCAAGTGTTCATGTAAGAGAGAATGTATAGGCACCCGATGCAAGTGTTTTAAGTCCGTTTGCCTTGCACAACTTGTACTGCAGAGGAGGGGGGGGTGTTAGGTCAGTACAGTAATGAGTAAAATTCTCTCTCTCTCCTTCACTCTCTCTCCCCCCCTCTCTCTCTCTCTCTCCTCTCTCTCTCCTCTCCTCTCCTCTCTCTCCGTCTCTCCCACTCATTCCCTCTCCCCTTCCCCTCTTTTAATCACTAGTTACAACACGAAATAACCACCAGTTTAGCAACCGTAAATGGTTACCATGTATTTTAAAGTTCAGAACGCACATTGTATCATCGGGGTTATTCCCGGGATAAGTAAGCTATAGATAGTATGCAGATGCGTCACTCGGGCCTTTGTTATTGTTTTGCCATCCGCGTTTGTGAGTTGTTCTCACTAAAACTGTATTAACCAACAAAAAAAAGTTCAGGGTTACACAGATTTGTGTGTTGTCCTTATACTTCCGGAGGGCAATGTTGGAACTCCTTGGCCAAGCCATTCTATCTATAGATAGTATGCAGATGACGTCACTCGGGCCTTTGTTATTGTTTTTGCCATCCGCGTTTGTGAGTTGTTCTCACTAAACTGTATTAGCCAACTATACGTTAAGGGTTTAAACACAGATTTTTGTGTGTTGGTCCGTTATACTTCCGGATGCAATTTGTGAACTCCTTGGCCAAGCGCATTCTAATCTACATAGAAAAAACGCACTTTTATGATAAATTGCCAGAGTGGTTCTAAAAGGTATAGGTTAAATGCAATGACGTCACTCGGCCTTTGTTATTGTTTTGCCATCCGCGTTTGTGATTGTTCTCACTAAACTGTATTAACCAACTACATAAGTTCATGGTTACACAGAGTTTGTGTGTTGGTCCGTTATACTTCCGGATGGCAATGTTGGAACTACTTGGCCAAGCGCATCTAATTATACCCAATTTATTTAAACAATGTTAATATGAAGAAAATATATATTTTACGCAGTTATTTCCCTTGTTTAATATAGCTGTAATAGGAAAATCTAAGGCATTAAACCGATAAAGTTATGATTGATTGCCAGAGGTTCAAAAACAGATGTTTTTTCTATGGGTCCCCATGCAAATTGTCATGCTTTCAACCCGAATTTGCACGGGTTTTTGCATAATTCCCCCCCCCTAGAAGGAAGTTGACAACTTCAAGTACCTAGGAGGTTGGACCCAAAGCATCCTCTGTCAGGAAAGCATTGGCTTGGAGTGCCGGGCATAAACTCAGGGAAAAACTTAGTTCAAACCTACAGAGGGGAAAAAAAGAAGAGACGTTCCTGGAACGGTAGAGTCAGTGCTTCTATATGGAGCACGACAGGACTCTAACAAAAGCCCTTGAGAAGCAACTGGAACGGCTGCTACACTCGTATGCTGCGGATGGTCTTCAACGTAGCGGAAAGGACACATATCAAATGAAGAGCTCTACAGTGACCTCCCCCCAGTGACTTCGAAATATAAAAAGAGAAGACTGAGACTTGCGGGCACTGCTGGAGACACAAGGGGGAGATTGCAAGCAGTCTGTGCAAGGGAACCACCTGAGAGAACCAGAAATAGACGCAGAATAAAAACATACATTGGCTGCCTGCTAGATGACACATGAATGGACAACACCCGGAGCTGCTACACTTATGGAGGACGGGACAGAATGGCGAAACTTGGGGCTCAGTTGGGCGTCCCAAGGGTGGCCTAAGTAAGTATGTAAGTAAGTATGGAAATATTTTGCATAGTATGAGAGTATTCCCATTACAACATTTAGCCCATAACAGATTGGGGTTTTCAACCTGTAAATAAGTACAAGTCGTTACAGGCATTTTTTTCAATTCATTCAATCCTGATTTAAATCGGGCACATCCAAACGGGATATTGACCACTCAGTCGTGTCTATGAATTCATAATCGCATTTGGACCAAGGGAAAAGAATTGCAGTAGTGCCTAAAAGGCATCATGTTTCGTCCTTTATAATAATGTGTTGCCCGTTGGCCAGGACCCTTTGTAAAAGTGCTTTGAGCAAATAATGGATATATAATTGCTCGAATTGTTTTTTGTTTTTTATTGATGCAAAATTGAATTTGTATTCGTTGAGATGATTTTCAGTTTCTTAGTTCGAGCTGGATGTGTTAACGGGCCCGGTACCATTTTACACCTGAGCACGGTGAGAAAAAGTGAGAAAGAGCCCTCTTCAAGGACTCAACTATGCACCGAGCAAGGTTTGAACCGATGACCTCCGATCCTAAAGCGAGTGTTATAGCACAAACGACATAGCCTAATTACAAATGACTGATAGAAGTGTGAACGTAGAAAGCAATGAACAAAAAAATAATCTGAACTGCTTGGAAAATAAACAAATTTTAACATTTATATAGGCAACATCCAATAAACGTGCTCAACGCGCTTTACAAAGGGTCCCTTTACCAAAACCTGTTAGGCGATATAAATTTTTTTCCGACAGAGACAAAGTTGTGTCAACGGCCAGGTACTCTTTTTAAACAACCCATTACGGTGAGAGAATGTGAGTAAAGAGCCTTTTCCAAGGACTAAAATTGTGCGCCGAGCGCGGCTCGAACCCAGGACCTTCCGATTCAAAAGCGAGATTTAACACTTGACCACATAGCCGCACAATAAAAAAACTATCAAGAAAAGGGTCATTTAAATCGATCGATATGTGAATTTAGTTTTCTGCCCAAAATTTTTTAAAATACGATCCTTTTCAAGTTGCACAATAAACCGGTTAAAACACATGTGGATCAGAATCTGTTCCAACTACTTACCCCCCTTCCGAATATGTAGGGAACGCTGGTGGGTCAGGTCTGGTCATTAAATGTCTGCTTGTAAACAGATTGCAGAGGGGTTTTATATATAGCATTGTCACCTATGGGGTGTAAGCGACGCGTCACACAAAAAACTTTTTTTTGTCAATAAGATTGCATTGAAGGTTCTGATTGGTCAACGGGAACCTTTCCAATAATAGCATTGTTATATTAGATTCGATAGTAACAAGGGTTTTGATTGGTCCACCAAGATTTTCCTAAGATTGATTTTTAAAAGATAATTGTACCCACCTGCTCAAATCCCGAGGCGCTGGAAAATCTTCAAACCAGGGGTAGGTAACTATGTTTGATAATAACAAATGGTAAACGTGGATTATGATGATGATGATGATGATGCTAAAAGGTGAAAGAAGATGGTGGGTGAGGATGAAGATGAATGAAAGATATGATATGATGATGAGATGATGATGAGAGAACGACGAAGACGACGATGATGATATGATGAGATATGTATGATGATATGATGATAATGGGTGATCATGATCATAGATGGTGATAATGATGATGATTATGAAGTGATGGTCAACGCTCATCACATGCCCCTGTTGGCCATTAAAACGCCCAGGCGATTAGCATGACGTCAGTATGCTGTTTACAAAAGTTGTGTTTGTGCATTTTGATACACACCACTTGTCTAGCTGCATTGGTTAAGATTGAGGGTCATTTGTCCCTCTTTCTTTATTTATGAAATTAAAAGACATCTAACGACTTTAATAGACAACATTTGCCTAATCTTACACTTACAGAGATTGCTGTAGGAAAAACATTTAATTTTTAAAGCAGAAAGTAAAAAAGCCTTCAACAATCAATAACTGCCGATGGAAATACATTAAATAAAATGTGAAAAAAAGTTAAATGTATGGGTATACAAACAAAGAGAGAGGGATAACCCAAATTTTTGGATAGATCTTTAAAAATATAAATAAATTTTTAAAATATATATATATTATATAAATATAAATATATATATATATATATATATAATATATAATAATATATATATATATATAACAGTCAGCTTCAATCTTACTCTATGTCCCTCCCGCCCTAATGCACAGGAGTCTCTCTAAACCCCCCCCCCCCCCCCCTCCTCTCTTCTTTTCTTTATCTCCTTCTCTCTCGCCCCTCTCCCTCTCTCTCCCTCTCTTTCTCGCTCTCCTCACGGTGTGTGTGTGGTGTGTATTTACTCTCTCATTCTTTTTCTTCCCGTCTCAAATTTTGTTTCTTGATATTTTTTTCCTGCCCCCACCGCTTTACATAGATTCAAAACAATACTTTGAAATTATAAACCCTTCTTTAACTTTTTCATTTTGAATTCGTATTTCCTCCGAAAATAAGACAAAAAATCAACATTAAATTCTTATTTCATTGATTCTTTATTTTAATACCAAACATTCTTCAAAAAATGAGTAATGTCATAAAATTGTCGGCCTAAACTTTTTTTTGGGGTGTTTTATTTATTTCAAGACATCTTACATAATAATGAATAACTAAAAGTCAAATTGGATTAATTTCAAAAATGTATATGTACATTATCAAGGGGTATATTCTAAGCTCAGGCCAAATTCCCAGTGTTTCCAAAACTCCGGTGTACCGGGGAAAAACCGGTCAGGACGAAAGAATTCCGGGTAACGTGCAACTCTGTCAAATTAAACCAGTAGATTTGACCAATCAAAACATAGAATATGTGACACACCTTTACACGTCTCGGACAAACAAAGTCTGATTGTTTAAACAATGACGTGAATTAAATCGACCTCTCTCTGATCATTTTTTTTGTTTTCATACCGCCTAATGGATGACTAGTTATCACATGATGTTCTCGATCGTATTTTTTAAGTTTACACAGTTTTCTGTATTTTTTCTATTGAACATTGTTATTTTTACTAAGACACAACCCAATCTATAGATGTATGCCTTGGCTAAAAGCCATAACTTTGCCATCCGAAGTATAACGACCAACACACAAAACTGTGTGTATCCATGAACGTTTATAGTCAAGTTAATACAGTTCATGAGCATTACTCCCTAAACGCGGATGGGAAAAACATAACAAAGACCTGAGTGACGTCTCTTTGAACTATCTAATATAAAACCCCGGGGTAGTTTGCTATGTTTTTCAATCATTGTCGTTGTCCGAAGGCGTGTTTTTCTAGGGGTCTATTCCGATGAGGTTAAAATTTTTCAAGATCCCCCCCCCCCCCCCCCATCCCCCTCGAGTCACTACTAATACAACTACCACCACCACAAATTATCAATTTATCATCATCATCATCATCACTCATCATCATCACCATGCTACTATTATAACCACATCACCACCACATCATCATCACTATTACAATAACCCCTCACTACTACTACTATTACTACAACCACCACCACAAACATCATCACGACCACTACAAAATACAACCACCACCACATCATCATCATTACCACAATAGCAAAAACCGTCACCACCACATCATCATCACAAACACTACTACTACAACCACCACTATCACCACCACTACTTATACCAACCACCACCACCCCCCACACTATCATCACTACCATCACCACTACTACAACAACCACCACGACCAAATCGTCATCACTAACACTCCTATTACAGCCACCACCAAAATTGTCATAATCACCACTGCTACTACTACATCTACAACCACCATCACCACCACATCATCATCACTACTACTACTAAATACTACTACAAATACCATCACTGGGCCTACTACTACAACCACATCACCATCCCTACCGCCACTACTACAACCACCACATCACCATCCCTACAAACCCCTACTTGCTACAACCACCACATCACCATCCCTACCAAAACTATTACAACAACCTACCACATCATCTCCATGCCAAAAACAACTACAACCACTATTACATCATCATCTCACACCACCATCCCCATCATCCCTGCTACTACTATTACAACCGCCACAACGCCACACCCCTATAACCACCAACTACTGCAACCAGTGTGCAAGCGCCGTAAAACCCTTCAAACAAATTAGCTCAATTCTCTCTCCTCTCTCCTCTCCTTTTCCCCTCTCTCTCCCTCTCTCCTTCTCTCTCTCTCTCTCCCTCTCTCTCTCCCATTTCACACAAATACACACATACACACGCACAACACACACACTACACACACACACACACACAAATCAAAAAATTGCGCTCTTTGGGATTAATTTTCATGTTCACCTTCCTGTACTGCCAATAATACTAATCACAAATATTTTAAACCTAAAACTTTAGCCTCGTTAGTTTTCAATCCAATTTGCTCTTTTTTATCACTACCTGCGCTTTCAGCAATCTTCTCTCTCCCCTCTCTCTCTCTCTCTCCTCTCTCCTTCATCTCTCTCTCCTCCTCTCTCTCTCTCTCTACTTTTCTTTTTGTACTTTTGCTTGTTCTTGTTCTTGTTCCTTCTTCTCTTTTTTCTCTTTTTCTTCTTCTTCTTCTTCTTCTCTTCTTTTCTTCTTCTCTTCTTCTTCTTTTTCTTTTTCTTCTTCTTCTTCTTCTCTTCTTCTTCTTTTTTCTTCTTCTTTTTCTTTATCAACATCACCATCAACATCCTCATCATCATCTCATCACACATCATCATCATCATCTCATCATCACATCATCATCACACACATCATCTATTATTATTATTATTATATCATTATCAACGAGTTTAACCACTAAAGACAGTAACAGGACTAAAATTCTTCATCGTCGCAGGACCCAAACAGATGGCTAAACTAACCGTAAATGGACCTTCAGTGAAATCTAATCTACAACTAATAATAGTAAAGTTTTAAACCTAAATCCACCATCCCTACCTTTGAGCTATCGCGACCCACTTGCGCCATAGTGTCTTGAGTTGCCAAATTAACAGCGGGCACTGGTTAAAAAAACGCACAAAAATCCGCTAGCCGGGATATAACGGCCCAATAGATAAAACGTTTGGCTAAAAAACTCACTACGTCCCCAACCGGAAGTAAACGGCCCAAACACACAAAACTATGTGTAACCTAAAACGTTTATAGTCTGGTTAAAAACAGTTTAGTGAGAATTACTCATAAACGGGGATGGCAAAAACAATAACAAAAGCCCGAATGACGTCAATTTAATCCATCTAATTGTTCTATTGGGAAAACAAAAAAAATGATGATAAATCTGTAAAAATATTGCTATGACATGACGCCTTTTAACTTTTATCTTATAGTAGAACCTTCAGGTCTTCAATCAACATACGGTGCAACACTTTTGAAATTATTCCAGTCATCGTATAGTTTATCAAGACTAATCGAATATACATTTTAGTGGATTGATATTTTACTCGAAAATTTAAAATAAATATAATTCATTGTCTGATGTCACGTCCGGTCAACACGAGCAGTTTGGGTTCTAAACAAAGAAAATCGTACTATTTATTCTTCATGCGGGCTAGACCTTTTTCAAAATACCATGTGATAAGAATGTATTAAAGTCAAAACATGGTCAATATTATAATGTTTTTCACCTCTGGATACACTTTTATGGTCGTGGGAAAAGTATTTCATAAGGGCGTCCGCCATTGTTCCGAGAGTTTAGAACCAGTTGGTTAGTTAATAACGCCATTAAAGAGGGAAGTGACGTCACGACCCGTTTTAAGGCAATAATTTGGGCCTGAAAACACCGTGACTTTGAACCGAGGACCCATACCACCTAAGTGCTTGCCTATTACCCTGATAAACAACAGCCCCCAGCTCCTGACATCACTCACAATTTTTAAAAATTGAGTGAACAAAAAAGAAATCATCCTGTCGTCAGGTTTTGGGGATGCATTCGATCCTAAAAAACCACGCCTCTCGACAGTCGTCATAAAAGTAAACAATGACATGAATTTGGGAACAGACCGAACTACACAGTTTTCTATAGATGACACTATCTAATAAATTACCCACACTGTTCTAATGCTTTATCAATAGAACCAACACAAAAAAACCTTTGTGTAAGCTTAAACTTTCAGATAGAGAAAATTTGTGGTTTTGCACTATTCAGTATATACGGTGTTTTTTTTTTCCGAAACCCGTTGAAACCAACAAAGGAAAGGGAAGTAGGCGCATTTAGGAGTGAACCTTGGACTCAGGGGGATTACACCTGTGGGGAATTGAACCTGAGACCATGGTTTTCGGCGGTTTCATCCGAGTTTCATATAAAAGCAATACTTTTCCACGGAAACCCACGAAACCTGGCAATAAAATATCCGACAAAATTATGGAAGTAGGCAACAGTGGGACTGAGATTCAGGGAAGTGTACACCAGTGAGAGTGAAACCTTATACTCGGGGTTTCGTAAAAAAGCATTACCAAGGGGAGGGGAATTACTTTTTTACAAAATATGACAAAGTTATGGGAAGGAAGCAGCAGTGGGAGTGAACCTGGACCTCAGGGAGAATGAAACTGAGACTTCGAGAGGTGAAAACCAGTGGACAGTGACCCACAAGGTATTTTTCTTTTTCAAAACCTACCGAAATTGTCAAAAGTTATGGAAGGGAAACACCAAGGGGCAATGAACCGGGGACTCGGGAAGTGCACAACAGTTGGAGTGAAAACCCGGGACTAATGGGAGATGATACCATGGGAAATGAAGCCGACCATGGAGTTGGTTTCCAGACGAGAATGAAGCAATTACTTTTTACGAAACCCGCCAAAACAACGCCGAAAACCATAGTCTTAGGTTTACTCTCCACTTCTTTTACCCTTTCCTGAGTCTCAGTTTTACTCTCCACTGTTGCCTGCTTCTCATACTTGTCGGATATTGTCGGTATCGGCGGGGTTTTGTTTAAAAAGCAAATTTCTTCTTTTACGAAACCCGCAGAAACCCATCCCAGTTCACTCCCAAAAGGGTGTCCCTTTCCCAGTCCCAGTTCAAAAGATTGAACACATTTTTTTTAATCAAAACTCCTCATTTTAGAATAATAAAACCCTCCACATTTTTTTATAGAGCAAAAATCGAAAGGTTTTGTCTTTTTTGTATAACATTTGGGGGAGGCAATAGTTTTAGAAAATGGAAAGGAACAAAAAAAATTTTAAAAATTTTTATAAAATCCATTAAACGCTGAAAATGTTTGACGATGTAGATCTTTATCCCAGACATTTGTATAAAAAAAATAACAAAATTTTAAATGACCATACACCACTAAGACCATCATTTTTATGCAGAAAAAGGGGTCCCCCTTCCTATTTTTCAACGAAAAAAGAGACCCCGAAAATCTTTTTTCTGCCGTCCATTATTAGGCTTTATAACAACAACAAAAATCATTTTTAAATTATTTCGCTTTTTTACATTAAAAAAATTAAATAAAAATTTTTAAGAATTTGTTTTTGAAATCTTTTCATTTTAAATTTTATTGACGTTTTAACATTTTACAGGTTGAAATTATTCATATTATAAACGCGCTCGGGGTTTGGACTTTTCCTTTTTATTAACATCCATTTCCATTGTTTTTTTATCTTATTTTAAATTAAACACACTGAAAAAAAATTTTCCCTTTTTTTGGGAAATGAATAAAAATTATTATTATTTTTTATTATTATTATTATATTATTATTTATTTTATTATTAATTTAAAATATTATTATTATTATTATTATTATTATTATAACTTTTGGAATTGGGGCGGTTTGGGAGGTTCGAAGAAAAGAAACCCCCCTAAAAAACACCACGGTTTTTCAGACATTGATTCAGTTTATTCTGATATTCAATATTCTAATTAAAACATTTCAAAAAAGAAAAAATTTTCGGATGTAAAAATATGCCAAGATTTTTTTTAAAACAGGTTAAAGTTTGGGGGCTTTTTTTTTTACCAAATTCCTTTTTTTTTAAATCATCAATTTAGAATTTTTTCATTTGAAAAATTTCAATATTCAGCATTTATTTACTTTTTTATATATTATTTATATACCAAAATTTTTTTATTTTTATAAAATTATCACATCATCACCCATTTTTTTTATTATCATTATTATTATTTCAATATAAAATGATTTAAAAAGAAAATTTAAAAAACATAAAAACAGACAAATTTTTTTAAAAATATTTAGAAAAAAAAAGTTCCCTATGGGGTTAAAACCCCTACTTGGGTTCAGGTCAAAAAAGCTTAACCACCAAAAAACAAAAACACTACTCTTCTGAAAACATTTAATCTGTCCCATTTAACATTTAAAAATGTATTTAATACCCTCTTATTTTTAATTATGTCAATTACAAAGATACAAAATTAAAAAATTACAATCAAAAAATTTTACAACTTATGTTACGAACAAACGGGGATCATAATGCCTTTAATCGGAAATATCAGCTTTTTTTTTTACATTTCCCGAATTTTCTCACTTTTTACTCTCCTTTTAAAAAAAAGTTCCCCTTTTGGATCTGAGTATGTTCACTATTCATATCTATACGAAAACCACTTCGTTTTTTTTATGCTTGCCTCTACACATTAAACGTTTCCAATTAAATCTCTGTGAACTCAGCTGATGAAACCGCAATACCGCCTAACTCTGAAAAAAATAAGAATTTAAATTTTGGCAGGAAACTCGCCTTTAAATATCGATCGATTAAAAATGACCCTCATCTTTAAACCCAAAAAGATAAAAAAAACCAAAAATGAGACTTAAAAGTCCCCGAGGTTTGAGAGGTTTTTTTTTTTTTTTTTTGGGGCAAGATGAGGGCATTTTTAATCGAATGATATTGAAGGGCATTTTATGCCAAAAATTAATTTTTAAAACGTTTTTTGCGTTGAGGTCAGCCTTATCAAAAAAGTTAAATCTGCGATTTCTACACTTGCTTTTACTTACCTATATTATTTCCCATTACCAATTTCCTACTTCTTTCTCCAAACGTTTTCCCATTCCTCAAATCCCACTTTCCATTCTCCTCCTATCCCCTCTTTTCCCCCTCCTCCCTCCTCCTTCTTCTTTTTTCTTCTTCTTCTTTTTCTTCTTCTTCTTCTTCCTCTCTTCTTTCTTCTACTTCTTTTTCTTCTTCTTCTCTTCTTCTCTTCTTTTTTCTTTCTTCTCCTTCCCCCATCTTCTTCCTTTCCCCCCTCTTCTTCTTCTTCCCTCCCCTTCCCCCCTTCTTCTCTTCTTCCCCCCCCCTTCCCCCTTCTTTCTTTCCCTTCTTCCCCCCCTTTTTTTTTAACCTTGGGCTTTTTTCCTTTTTT
>NW_027622930.1:0-11187 GCF_034508935.2 Berghia stephanieae
GCAAAAACATGGACCCCTAGGGGGAGTGTTTAAAAATTTTACCTTTTTTTTGGGTTTAGCAAAAATAAACATCGAAAAAAACCAAATTGGAAAAAAATATATGTAAAAAATGATAAAAACCAAACGTCGAAAATAAAAAACCAAAGGGCCAAAAGTCATCCAAAAAGATTACACTTTTAAAAAAAACCCGGGAAAAATGGGGGGTTTATTTAGGCTTTTCCATCATTAAAACATATCAATTAAAAATAACAAAAATTTTTTTTAAAACTTTTTTTTTTAAAAATCTAAAAAAACAAAGAAGGTATTTTAATAAAATATTCATGGGGTTTTTTCCGAATTTCTTTTTTTTTGTAAATAATTTATTCTCTTATCACGCATTTTAAGTGCGTTACAAACTAAAATGGGGTGAAAAAAATTTGAAAACCCCCAAAGCTGAAAACAAGGTTTTGGGGGGGCTTTTTTAAAATGCGATCCCTCGGCCATTAAACAACCTTCAAAAAAAAAATTTTGGAAGAAATAGAGATAAGGGGTTTTTTGTTTTTTAGACGGGACTGGGATCAAATTTTATATCAAAATATGGGGGGGTTTTTCCACTGCTAAAAAGTTTTAAAAACGGCTTTTTCCCCCTTAAATGCCCATTTTTTAAAAAAAAAATTTTTTTTAAATTTATTTTTTTTTTTTTTTTTTTTTGTTTGTTGTTTAAAAGTCTTTTCCCAACAAAATTTTGGGGTTATATGAGAGCCCCTAAAACCCAAAAAAAAAAGCAATCAAAAAAAAAATGACAAATGTAAATCAAATCATAACCTAAAGAATCATAACTCAATTTAAAAAATAACCAAAAAACAAACAGGCAGAAGATTTACAAAAAAAAAAATATCCCCTTCAAAAATACAATCACAAACCAAAGAAGAAAGGTTTAGGCTATTTAAAGAGAAAAAGAAACGCCCTCACTATGGGATCGTACCCCCCATGCGAACATCGGGGGTTATATGATTCAAGGGTGTTTGCTCCCCCCAAACCCCCCCCGGCCCATTTTTTTATTGTTGATCTGGTATAGGAATAAAGCTGAAATTTTCCCTTTTTTTCCCAAAAGAAACCAACTTTATTACTGTCGTTTTTTAAATGGCCGAAGTATCAACGGTTGAATGACCCAGTTTAAAAAAAATTCCTTTTTTAGATGCGTGACCCCCAAAAAATATTTTAAATTTTTTGGGATTTTTTAAAAAAGAACATTTTTGGTTTTACCGATTCCCGGGGAATTTTTTGTCAATTTGCACAAGCCATTAAAAAAAAAATTAAAAAACAGCTAATTTGTTGGGGTTTCTTTTTTCTTTTGGTTTTTAAGAGTAATACGCGTTTCCCAACAAAATTTAAAGGCCCATTTCAGCCCAAAAAAAAATAAAGAAAAGGGGACAGAAACCAAAATTCTATATATTTACAATTAAAATCACAAAAGAAAAGAAAGCCCAAAGGGGGAAGGGAAACTTTAGGGAACAGATGTGGATTCTAAGAGCATATCATCGTTATACTTATTTTTGAGATCCCCCTAAAAGTCTCATCCAGACGGATCCACAGGGGTGAGGAATGTTAAAAAAACTACTCGGCCTTTAATTAAACACACTCAAATGTTTAAAATTACAAATTTAAAAACACATGACAATATATAACAAAGGGTCTTCTTCCAAAACAAAAACTATAGACTTGACAGTTTCCCTCCGGCCAGGGCCGGGAAAAAACCCCAAAGCAATCGCTTTCCC
The DNA here is from genome assembly GCF_034508935.2 of Berghia stephanieae. NCBI lineage: Eukaryota > Metazoa > Mollusca > Gastropoda > Nudibranchia > Aeolidiidae > Berghia > Berghia stephanieae. Next base: position 1,758 of record NW_027622930.1, read on the forward strand.
CAAAAAAAAGACATAAATTGCAAAACAGATATCATAAGGGGGATAGAAGACACAGTAAGTGCCCACTATGGAGGTCAAAAAACCCCCCCGCCCACCCATTTAAATTTGTGATAAAAAATGTATCTCAATTGTTTTCATAAAAGGTTTATTTTTAGTTTTATGACAAATCTTTAAATCCACTTACATCTTACTTGTGGGTGCTTTTAAAATGTTTCTTTTGGGCAGGAACCCCTAACAGACCAATCCAATGCTTCGTCCTCACAATCACTGTATAAATAAGGATGTTTTTTTCTAACAAAAGATTGAGAAAAAAGGGCATTTTTAAGACATGACTGAAATATTCAAAGGATCTCCAGTTTTTTTTCCCCCTTTTCCCTCATAAAGTCTCCAACGTCGAGGGCTACTGTCCCCCTCAGTCAATTTCTAAAAAAAAAAAGAAAACAGCAGAAACATAAATGTAAATTTCCCTTTTTTCAAAATTTTCCCCCCCCCCCCCATGACAATCAATTTAAGATGTCCTCACCCCCAGGCATTCCATAATGGAAAGTAAAAAAAACTACTGGGCCATTTAATTATTAAAAAATTTAAAAAAAAAACAACAATGTCAAAAAAGTCAGTCATCATCATCATCAGTAGTCAGCAGATTAATTTTCTTGCTCAAACGGTTTCTAAAAGTTAATATCTCTTTAAAACAGAGATCTTATATCACAAACTTAAAAGTATAATGGACTGGGTGAATTAATAAATCCATTTTTATCAAATTTACCCTTTTTATATTATAATACAAGACATTCGTTTGACAGACTGCAAAAACTTTGTTGACATGTTTTTTACGCTTCTGAAACACACTCGCCACAGTTTCCAGCAGTCTAAAAACAAACCCAAACAGTTGTACATTTTACATCAAAAAAAGCTCCCCTAATTTTTCAAGCGTTCCAACCATTGAATAGAAAGCCAAGTGAAAAGGAACATAGCCACGCCCCTTCGGACAGTCGTCCCAATTAAGCAGTGGCAGTTAGTGATAAACCAGGCAAACTACATACGATGAAAAATACTAGTTCTACACGATGATCAACAATACCATCACAGAAAACTATGTGTAACCTTTCACGTTTTTAGGCGTTTTTTCAAATTTTTGTCCAATGAGGGGGGTGAATTTTTTTTTTCGGAAATTTTAATCAAAAATTGGGGTCAAATCTTGTGACCACTTAAAAAAGATTACCCCCTCAATCATTTCCTATAAAATTGAAGCTTAATCTTCTCCTGGCTTTATATGCCCGGCAGGTTTTAAAATTTGAATCTCATTACATTGACTACTCCTGAAAAGCTAATTCAAAGCTGCAAAATTTGCATTTTAAAAATTTTGTGCAGACAGTTTTCTCCCCATGGCCTTCTTCACATATATTTTATTTTCTACAAAAGGTTTTTAAAGACCGATTTGTGCCCATTTTTTTTTTGTTTTGAGAGAGATTTGTGCAAAATCCTGAAAATTTTGGGGAAATTAAATATTTTAATTTCTCATAATTTTTTAAAAAAGGGTAGTTCTTAATATAAATTTAGGGGGCTTTTTTGAGAGAGATTATTTAAAAGGAAAAATAAATTGGGGCAAAATTTTAAAAACCCAAAATGGGACTGTCCTAATAACATAAATATCATTTTTGGGGAGGTCGTTACAGGAGTGAGTTGACCGTTACAGGGGTGGGCGCATCGTTTCAGGAGTGAGTGACAAATAAAACGGTCTATAACACTTGGCACACATATTATTTGAGTTGTAAATTTTCCCGTTCATAAAATCGCAAAAGTGAACTGTTTAAGGTGCCCCAACTATCAAAAACGATTTTAAAAAAGGGGCAGAATTTTTTTTTTAAAATTTCCATTTTTATCGTAAAAAATTTTAAAATTTTTTTAAAGGCCCCCGAGCCTTTGCTTTGGTCCAGAAAAGGTTTCTCTCAAAAACGATTTTTCCCCAAAAAAAATTGTTTTTTTTTTGGGGGTTTTTGCAGAAAAATTTTAAAAAATTTTCCAAAAAAGTCCCCAAAAAATTTTTTTTTTATAAATTTAAATTAAAAACAGAAATTTTTTAGAGTTAAAAAGGGGGTTTTGATTATTACGCAAACGGGAAGACTTTTGATAGAAACTTAAATTTTTTTTTTTTTTGGGGGAAAAACCTATGAACAACAAAGGCGGACAAAGTTTCTTATTTATTTGTCTAATGATGTCACAAGGCTTTTTTTTTTTCGGGGAAATAAACCCCCGAATAGAAACAAATATGCTTAGATAAATTTTAAACCCCCGAATACATGGAGTAACACTGACCCAAAACGAATCAGGTTTTCCAACCAGATTTTATGAATCTCTCTCAACCTCCCCCCTCTCACTCCTCTCTCTTTTTTTCCCCTCTCTCTCAACCACACACACACACACTTTAAATCACTCTCTCTCTCTCTCTCTCTCTCTCTCTCTCTCTCTCTCCCTTTATCCTCTTTCTATAATTTTTAAACCCACTTTTCTCCCCCCAAAATCTCTCTCTCTCCTCCCCTTCCCCTCTCTCTTTTCCCTCTTTTCCCCTCTCTCTCTTCTCTCTCTTCTCTCTCTCTTTAATATATTTATTTGATATTCTATGCTTTCCTTTTTTAAAAAAAAAAATCAATTTCCCAAAAAAAACCATTTTTTATAAAATCGACCAAAAACAAAACAAAAGTATTTTGCTACGTTAACTGCAACGGGGAAAGGGGGGCTTATTCCCAAAAATTTAAACTTTAATTTATTTTAAAGGGGGGGAAAAAGGGGGGGCCAAACCGGGGATTGGGGGGAAAACCCCTTACATTTAATTTCAAAAGGCGGGTTTAAGTTTAAAGTTTTTTGAAAAGGGTGTTTTAAAATTTCATATTTTTGGGGGGGGGGGGGGTTTATTTATAAGGGGTTTTTCCTCCCCCTTGCCTTCTTTGTACCGGTGGTTTATGCACAAAATTTGGAAATTTTTAAAACAGAACCAACCTTTTATTTTTTAAATATCTTTCTTCCCATTTTAAAGTTCACTCTATTTTGAAAAGGGTTTAAAAATACAATATTGGAAAAGTATGAAAGAAACTAATGAGTAATTTAAATTTAAAAAAATTTAAATTTTTTCCCTTCATCTCACTCCTGTAAATTGGACCCCACTCCTGTAACACAGCTCGCCGATAAAAGGGAAAAAAGGGGGGTTTCAGGTGAAAATTGAAAAATTTTTATGTTACTTGACACTCCCGGAATTGTAAAAATCAATTATTTTGACTTAGCAAACACAAAATTTACTGATTAAATGATGATTAAAAGGATTTTGAAAATTCTCAAAATTTGAATGAGAAAAAGCCCGTTTCAGGAGTGAAGGGTCATGGTAAATAATCATTTTGATACGAAAGTTCAAGCTGTAGATGAAAAATAGGTGTACTGCACCGTTCTTGTTTTGCTTTCAGCCATGTTGAGGGGAGGAATGTCTTGATGTATTTATGTCTGCCAGTCGAATGAATATGATATTTTATGGAGGAAAATACTAGCGAAATTGATTGTCGATTACAGGAGTGAGTCCAAATGTCATCCGACAAAAATTGCATTTCGCCAAAACGACATCAAAATGACCTTTTTTATAGATTAGAACAATAATAGATATGAAGTAAAATGGTTTTTTCTAATGCAGCAGGAATAGAAGGAAAATTGAATATGCTGTTTGATTAAAAAAAAGAAAGGGGGGGGGTGGGGGGGGAGGGGGGGGGGGGGGGGGTGGGGGAAAAAACAACAAAACTTTTAAAAACATATTTTGTCAACCGACAGGCCATTTTTTTTTTTTGAGCAGGTTGGAGTATAAATAACTGGTAGTTTTATTCATTTATGGACCCAAAATTCTCATTTTTGGCATCTATGCGTTTTTCTAACTATATCTTTAATCACTGCTTATTGCAATAAAAATATACAAGAATCCGAAAGCAAATATATAATATATGGGACAGGCCTTTTGGCAAAAAATTGAAAAACGCCCTTATAGTCTGAGTGAATCCAAAGAGAGAGCAATCTCACAGCGGGCGAAAAACAATAACAAACGAGCAGACGATGACAACGTCCTTCATTCCATTGTTTATAAACTTCCAGTTATATTATTTGTCAAAGCGGGTGAGGACGTGTCGCAAAATCCTGCGTTTTGATTGTCAAAATCTACTGTTGTATTACATTCAATTTTTAAAAAATTATTCGGTACGTCTCCTTCCACCAAAGCTTTACTGGAGTAACACAATTTTTTTAAAAAATGAATTTAACCAATCCCGAGATACCTTAGCCCTTTTCTTATTCAAAGATATGAATTTGAATAGAAAAGTGGCCAGAAGACAATAGAGATAGAAAATATTTTACGGCGCGGTGGTGGTGTTTGAACCTCACCTTATTGGTACAACAACACCCGCCTGCAGGTGAGAGCTGGCTCTACCGTGAGCTATCCACGAACAACACAAAAATATTCGTTTCCAAATCTCAAAGTCATTACTAGATCCCTCTTCTCACCCACTTCTTGAGACCGCCGATTCGAGTTCGTACACCACCATCCGCGATATTTGACCAGCATTAAGCTTAATAGCCAATATTCTACACAAACATTAACATAGAAACGATTGAAACTTGATATGCCCGGTGTATGGGGGAATTTTTAATTTTAAAAAGGAGTGGAGCAGGCACTTATAGTTGGTAACAAAAAGATATGGGAAATGAATAGAAAAGTGCAAAGACAAAAAAAGAAAGGGGGGGGGGGGAATTTTTTAAAAATTTGGATTTAATAAATTTTTTTAAAAAAAAAAAAAAAAAAGGGGATTTAAAAAAAATTTTTATTCTCTATTTCTTCTGGCACTTTTCTATTCACTTCATACTTGTTGTTACACATAGTGCCTGCTCACTCACTTTCGAATAAAAATTCCCCCCTACACCGGAGCATACTCAATGCCAACGTTTCATGTTATATGTTGTTGAAAATATTTTGGGCCATTAAGCTTAACTGCCGGGGCAAAATTATTCGCGATGGTGGTGTACGAACGAATCGCGGTCCCAAGAAGTGGGTGAGAGAGGGATCTAGGGGAATGACCTTTGATTTGAAACGAATATTTTTGTGTTCGTGGGTAGCTCACACGGTAGAGCCCCGCTCTCACCTGCCCCGGGGGAGTTGTCGTACAATAAGGCCCCAGGGTTTAAACCCCACCACCGCCGCCGAAAAATTTTTATTCTCTATTGTCCTTTTGGCACTTTTCTATTCACTTCATATTTGTTGGTTACCAACATAAGTGCCTGCTCCACTCACTTTTCTGAATTAAAAATTCACCCCCTACACCGAGGGATACCAATGTCTCAATCGTTTCATGTTAATGTTTGTGTTTGAGAATATTGGCTATTAAGCCTTTAACGGGGCAAAATTATTCGCGTGGTGGGGTACGAACGAATCGGCGGTCTCAAGACGTGGGTGAGAGAGGGATCTAGTAATGACTTTGTTTGGGAAAAGAATATTATTGTGTTCGGATGCTCACACGGTAGGCCACGCTCTCACCTGCCCCGGCGGAGTTCCCTACCAATCAGGTCGCAGGTTTTAAACCCCACCACCGCCGCAAAAATTTTTATCTCTATTGTCTTCTGGGACTTTTCTTTTTCCCCTTCATAACTTGTTGTTACCAACATAATGCCTGCTCCACTCACTTTTCTGATTTAAAAAATTTACCCCCAAACACCGGAGCATACTCATGTCCAAACGTTTTTTATTTTATATTTTGTGGGGTTTTAAATATTTGGGTATTAGCTTAACCTGGTCAATTATTCGCGATGGTGGTGTACGAACGAATCGGCGGTCTCAAAAGTGGGGGAAGAGGGATCTAGTAATGACTGGTTTTAAATCGAATATTTTTGTGTTCGTGGATAGCCACACGGTAGAGCCACGCTCTCACCTGGGCCCGGGGGAGTTTTTCGTACCAATAAGGTCGCAGGTTCAAACCCCACCACCGCCGCAAAATTTTTATTCTCTATTGTCTTCGGCACTTTTCTATTCACTTCAATCTTTTTTGTTTACCAACATAAGTGCCTGCTCCACCACTTTTCTGAATTCGCAAAACAAAAAAAAAGGGGAATATGTAAAATTGTATTTTGCAAAATTGGAATTAATTATTCAGTTATTTTCTCCCCACGTTTTTTGTTTTTTTTTTGTGTTTTTTGTTTTTTGTTAGGGTTTTACAGTGCTTTTATGTCATTTAAAGTTGGAGCGCCAGTTGAAGAGAAGCAAAGGGGAAATTTGGGCAAAAAAAAAAAAAAATCTAATTAACAATTAAAAAACCACTCAAGAATAATAAGACAATGGGTGGTTTAAGTAGGGAACAGAGTAGTTTCCCAAAGAGCAAACTATCAGTGTACTTGGTTTAAAATCACCTAGAAAGCCCCAATTTATACACAAGAACAGGACCCTCACTAAGAAGAATACTCAAAAAAGCTTACAAAATTAAAAACTATAATATTCAAAACAAAAACTAGAGAAAAGGTATTTAACAGAGGTTTACAAGGATAAAAAAAAATATCTCCAAACTAATACTGAACATTTTTACTGTCTTTTTAACAGAGGGGTTGAACTGGACTACATCTTACTAGTGATGAAAGAATGAGGACTGTTGAGTTGGTTTTGGACTACTGGGTATGGATACATTGCTGAATTGTCAACAAAAAGTTAGAATGGCCTAAAAGTTAAACATTTTTATTAAAAAGATCATGAAAAATAATTCAATAATGGAATGAAAAAAATGAATGACTGAATAAGATAAATATATATCAGACAGATTGTAAAATAGAAATGCACGTAACTCTCTCTTAATTAACCACACTAATTCATCAATGATGTTAAATTTGGCACAGAGTGGGGAACCAATATGTCTCCACAACCCAAATACTGAGGCTGAGTGAAATACATTCGAATCGACTACCTCTTAGAAAGCCACTAAGTCATTCCAATTTTCATTCAGGGAGGGCAAAATCCCAAAATACATTCAATAAAAGGCCTAGAAATGTTTACAAAGACCAGGCCTTTGGATCCTGAGGGAGGGGGGGGGGATGTCATGTACGGGGTGTGTGAAGACACAAAAACAAATGACAAAGATAGTGAAGGGATAATCCATACGTTTGCTATAAATGTCGACCTGGCACCATCAATTAGAGTCAACACCACAGAAAGCAGATCTACTGGTAATTCTTACGTATCAGAGTTGAATGCTAAGTCATGGTAGAATGCATTACTTTATTGACCCGCTTGGATATTCAAAGTTAGCACCCAGAAATACTAAAAAAAACTGACATCAGATCAAAAGATGGAAAGAGTGAACTTCTGAACTGGTCTTCTCCACTTACTGATAAAGATGGACAGTCTTCGCAAATGGGATTTTACATGTGTCCCACATGTAGGCGTGGGCAAAGAACCGTAAATTACAGAGCATTGTTGAAAATTTTGTTTATGGGTTCACAAGTGAAAGTCAAAGTGGGAACAAGTTCACTGCATGGCAGAACATCATAATATTATGGTGTAACACACCAGACGAAGAATGCCTATAGTAGCGTTTAAGTACCCTTGAAAAAAAGAATTTAAGATCGAGCATTTTGAGACAAGGACATCACAATTGGTGTTAAGCATGGCTAAACATGCAGTCTGGAGCCTTTATGAAGCCACTATAGAGATTTTACAAGCAAAAAAGGTAAGGGTCTGGCAACAATATGAAGCAAAACCCTTTAGAATGAGAGCTTAGTTCCTGATGAAGTATGATGCCTGTCACTATGCAAATCTATTATATAGCTATGCAACAACATATATCACTTTTTGACTGCAGCTTTGTATGTTTCAAATATAAATAAATGAATAAAAAAGAAATAATTGGCCATGAAGATCAAGCAATTTCAATTACAAATAATTTGTACGGGTAGTGAACTGATTCAAAGACTAAACACTTACATTTATCAGATGCATCGCTTGACGCGCCATCGAGCTGTGTGAAATGTTCACTGAATCCATCACACTAACATTATTGCAGAAACTGTTTGATGCCGCACCATGGAGATGTCCACGAAATTGTGTTGAAAGATTTGTAGGGGTGAACTGATTGCATGTTATAAATGAAGAAACTGAGGACTGTTGAGTTGATTTTTGGACAATTGGGAATGTCTACTGCGGTGAAATGTGTTGAACAGAGAAAAATTGACAACATTTTAGCATTTCCTCAGTTTTTTTGAATAACATGCCATTTTTAAAAAAAAATCTTGGAAAATGTGGGAAAAAGTTCCCTGGCAAATGCGGATTCCCCCCCCCCCTGGGAAAAAAACCGGAAAAAAAGGGTAATTTAAAATTTTTTTAAAAATTTTTGGGGAAATGGGAAAATGGTAAAAACATTGTTTTAACCCTTGACGCAAAATAAATAAGTTTTTAAAATCCAACAAACAAAGTATGAAATCTCAAATTTTTGCAAAACATTTTACAATAAATTTTTTGGGTAAAATAGACACATTATGTATAAATCTTAAATGTTAAATTGTTTTTTTGACTACTTTCACTTCACTGCTACCAGTGGTTTAGCCAAAAGCTCTCCATTTGGGGGCTTCGATATCAAAAAGAAATCCCTGTAACTATACTACAAATATTTGTTTTTGTGTCCCAAATTCTGATCTCCGGGCTTGAATATACCAAAATTTGGGAAATTTTTTAACCTCTCTGGCGACTAAAACGAAAACCAAAGGGGGAAAGCGATACCAATTCTTTGTTCTTTTTAAAACCCAGGAGTTTGTGATAATCAAAAAAAAACATTCCCTTTGAAGGGGAGGGTGAGAGACTTGGGATGGGGGGAAAAATTGGGACACATTGTATTTAAACCCAAAAAACAAAAAACCCCCAATCTGAATTGGGATTACCATTTCCACTTTGAATTTTGCACGATCTCTTTTGCCCTTTCATTTCTCTTTTTTCAAGCGGGCCCAAAATAAAAATAACTGAAAATAGTTTTTCTTCTACTGACTTCAAACCTGTGAAAACCCACAGTTTTATACTTTTAGATAAGGTTTTGCAAGGGTGGTAGGCTTGATAAGTCCCAAAAAAAAAAGAGCTCATTATTTTTAAGATTCACGTAAGAAATATAAAATTTGCATTTCAAGTTGAAAAGGATACTTTGAGAGACTTGGGACATTAGGGTTTCAGTTAATAAAAAAAATAATCGGATGGGAAAATGTTTGAAAAGAGATATTGCCAATTTTTTTACGTCAATTTTATCAAAAATGAGTTCTTGCCATAAATGATTAAATGAACTCTTTTTGTACATCTTCGGGGAAAAAACAAAAAATTAATTTCAGTTCTAAATTTTTTACAGCATCAATTTTAAAAAGTAAAAAAATTATACCTTTCCATTACGTG
>NW_027622931.1:0-5000 GCF_034508935.2 Berghia stephanieae
CATCTTTTTTAAAATTTCAACTTGTTGAAAAGTTCTCTGAGCTTTTGCTCTTCTGCAGGAGAAATATTTTCCCCGGAAGCTTTTTTCCCCTTTTTTTTTATGGGAAAGTATCCAGCAGAATCCACTTGTTTTACGCTTGCGAACCCCATTGTTGATTAAAATGGGTCAATGCAGTATTTGGGTATGGGGCATTTAACCCAAACCCCGGGTTATCCCTTTTACCCAGACGTCGGGGGCCTTTTTTATTCGCATTTTTCCTTGCCATTGAAACAAGAACACACGGGGCCTTTTTTTTTTCCCTTTCTTATTTTTTTTTTTTTCCTTTTTGTATCACATTTGCATGGTGCGAAATAGGGGGTTAAACTTTAAATTGCGTTTTTTAAAATTTTTGTTTGAAAAATGCTAAAAGTTAAAGCCTCAAATTCCATTCGACTTGGCGTTTTTTTTTGGGGGGGGATCATTTTCCTTAAAACCGCCGATAAACTTCTCTATTTTTTGCTACCCCCCCCCCCCCCCACCTATTTAGGGCCCGGAAATAAGGTGAGTGAAACCTTAATGGTCCTACCGAGAAAGTAAGTCTTGAAAGAAAGCGGCAAGCGCCGTAAGATATAAGAACCAATGAACGCCGTCTCTGGAAAGGGTTTGTTTATATATTTTGAAAATACTGAGGTCATAAATTATTCTGCCACATTCCCCCCCTTCTTTTTTAGAAACGCGTTTGGGTTTGGGGTTCATATATTTTTTTTCCCCCACACGTACCCCCCCCCCCCCCCCCCCCACCACACACCACATTCAAAAACTTTTTCACACAACCACAATTGACTCTTGAAATCTCATCCTCGGTGAAAAAATTATTACAGAGAGATGGAACAGAATTAAAATGAAAAAATAATAATAGAAATGATAATAACAAACAAAAAAACATCAAGATGTACGGTGGTGTGTAAAGATGACTGCAACGGGGAAATGATGAGATGCTGTTGCGCTGTTGCTGGCGCTGTGCGGTGCTGATGATAAATGTAGATGATGATGATGATTGAGATGAGAATGTGATAATGAGGGTGAAAAAAATATTGCTCATAAAAAGGGAACAACACAAAACAAACAATTTAAATTTGGGTTTTTCACCTGGCCCAATTCTTGCATCCAACCACACCCAACACCTGCAATCATACACTTTTGCACTTCTTTAAAAATCTATGTCTTTTTAAATGCTTAATCAAAAATATAATATATTAAATATATCTAATTTTAATTTTATATATTATATAAATTTTTAATAAATATATATATATAAAATATATAAAAAAAAAAAAAAAACCCCATTAAAAAAAAATTAAATAATGATAAATATTTTTTAAAAATTATATATGATAAAATTTAACTGTCTTTTTTTACTTCCATGCTGTTAATTGCTTGTGATCAACACACATATGGGTTAAAATATTTACCCATCAATTAGAGGTGTTGCTATGTCATTTAAATTCCCTTTTCGGGGTCCAATACTCTTCAGTCGTAACGTCACTTCCTTCTTAATGACGCATGGTAACTTAGTAACACTGGCTCTAAACTATCGGAAACAATGGCGGACGCCCGTATGAAATACTTCCCCGGCGAGCATAAAAGCGTATCCAGAGGGGAAAAAACATAAATTTTGATCATGTTTTGACTTTTACCACAGTCTGCCACAAGGCATTGAAAAGTTATAGCCAGCAATGAAGATAAAAAGTAAATGATTTTCTTTGTTTTAGAACCAAGATGGCCGCCGTTGCCGGGGGTGGCGTGACATCGACTATTGAATCCAATTACCAGGGATTTTTTGACCAATCAAAACATGGAATTTGTGACACATCTTCACACGTTATCGGACCAAACATGGTTGGTTTGTCTATAATCAATAATGTGAATGAAATCGACCTCTCTCTGATCATTGTTATTGTTTTTATACCGCCAAATGCGTGGGCTAGTTATAACACGTTTTCTCGATCATATTATAAACGTTTTTTTGTTTTTTTAACATTTAAACTGAACGTACAGTATTAATACGTTTTTAACTCACATTTTCTCACTGCAATTGGATGTAAAGTACCTACAGCACGAACAGTGATATCAGACCTCAGCCTATAATGTTTTCAAGTGTTTCTATTAGCTTTCCCTCCACCCCCCCCCCCCCCCTGTAAAATGCTTTGTTTGAGCACATTTAAGTGGATATTGCTCTATATAAAAAAAGCTTGTGCTCAAGTTTGTGCTCTTATCGTAGCCATCGTTATGTTATAGCCTGACACTGAAATCCAAAAGGACTGGCAGGTTTGACGTCATTATTTGTTTTTTGCACGCCTAGTTAGTTATCGTTAGTAGTGTCATGGAAACAAGTAATTTCATTGGTTGAACTATTGAAACAACTCACGATTTGTTTTTCTTTTGTGGCCAAAGACTGGCATTTTGACGTCATTTTTTGATCAGTGTTCAGGCCATAACTTTACGAAGACCACGATCAAATACGAGGTAGCTATATAAGTTGAACATGATGCCATTGAGCAAAACCACCAATCGTAAGCAGCTATTAAACGTCGATAAAAAAAACACAAAACTAAACTCGAAGTTGACATTTCATAAAACATCCTGGACATCCATTGTTGTTTTGAATACGACGACAAAAAACAACAACTAGCCATATACTACTTTTAAACAACAACATCAACAACATCAACAACACAACGTGGAGATCTAAGGGACAGCGTGGCTCAGCGGTATGGTCTTTGCTTCGTAACCAAGAGGTACCGAGTTCAACTACCAGTCGCGCTGTATGCCCTTGAGCCCTAGCCTAAGCTCACTTTGCGGCGCGCTGCATTGCGGTTGACGCCTGGGTTATTCCAGTCTTCCCTTGGAATATATCCTAAAGAAAAACTTTCCCCTCGGGTATGAACAGAGAGAATTTATTTATTATCTATTTATTATATGTATTACCCTTCCATGTGCTCGAGGTCATGGTAACATTGTAAAGTGTGCTCCCCCCAAAAAATTGAGCTTTATATAGCGCAATATCCACTAAATGTGCTCAAAGCTCTTTACAAGGGTCCCTGGTCAACAGCAACATTTAACACGTAGGACGGGACATGACGCCTGTTAGACGATATTACAATTTTTCGGACAAAGACAACGCTGTTTACGGCCAGGTACTCATTTTACACCTGAGTACGGTGAGAGAATGTGAGTAAAGGGCCTTTTCCAAGGACTCAACTATGCGCGTGCGCGAGGCTCGAACCCAGAACCTTCCGATCCGAAAGCGAGTGTCATACCGCTACACCACATAGCCGCACAAATGACCAGATAATGAAAGGTGTTCACAGTTTGAGAAATATCCAACGTCACAATTGGCCAGTTCGCCTGGCATGACACATGGGTTTGGCAGTGTGTCTACATTTATTGAAAAATGTCCAATCGTTGTACAGCAACAATCATGTAATCGATGACTAGGTTGGACGAAAACATGAATAGAGATCGCTCTCATTGATTATACTGATGATGATAGTTATCATTAATAACATCATCATCATCATCATCATCATCATCATCATCATCATCATCATCATCATCATCATCATCATCATCACCATCATTCTAATGAGTGTCAGTATAAATGACGATTTCTTGCAGAAAACTGGGATGTGCACTGTTTCAGACATCATCAGACCGAGACGCATCCCCGAAACGCTGGACTCTACAAAAAAAAAGGAACAGGGCTACTCCCCAGTAGATCCTGGTTGTTGTCGATATCTTTCTGACCTTCAACCCCCCCCCCCCCCCCCTCCACCCCTTCTATTCCTATTCTATTTCCTATTGTCTATTTCAAGTTGGTGTAGCTGAATCTGACGGAAAGCACTGTAGATAGATTAGCGCTCCTGCAAAGGGTAAAAGGCAATTCTTGTTGTCCCTTTAACGCTTTAGAAACGGGGATAAACTCGGCTCCGTAGTCCTTATGGCGTCAGAGAAGTCGTGACGTTGCACCTAAACCAGACCTGCCTAGTACTATGAAAAAATTCATAGAATTACGAATTTTTGGCTCCAGCTACAGAACTGCATTCTTCTCTTTAACTCAATAAATCTTATTGAAAAGGAAAGTTTAGTTCCTCAGAACCTATAATCAGAACTTAGGAGCGTTTAATTTTTGGATCATGTTGAAGGTAAATTATTTATATCTAAAGCTATTTAAAGTGGAATTTTCTTTTTTTTTTCCCCTTGGAAATTACGAATGTTTGAAATTTCAAGTAGGCAGCTCTGATCTAAACGAACTTTTAGAATTTAAAAAACAATATTTTTGGATTCTAAATGATTTTTGAAATAGCCTATCACCACAACTGGCTCGATTCTCACAGCGGCCTTATCTCCAGTTCTATTTTGTATTAGCTGACGTGTTCGACGGTATCTATTAACCAACTGCATTGTGCATCATTTATCTGTGGCGCTTGTTTGCTTCTGTGTCGTCCTGCAATACAGTTCCAATTCTATAATCATCCTTGTGGGCAAATCATTAATCTGGTAAGTTCTTCTCAGTTTTTGTTTATTCTTCTACGTAAAAATCCTGTATTTTTTTGCTTTTTTAAAAAAAAATTATTTGGGCACAGGTACTATAATTACCTACGTTTTCCAGTCTTTTCACCCACCATATCAATGGGGATGTTCTATATTACCTTTCCATGTGCTCGAGGTCAATGGTCGCATTGCAAAGTGTGTTCAAAGTGAGCCACATAGTGGAAAGTGTTCACAGGTTTTGAAATATCTAACACAACGATTGGTCAGTTTGTTCAGCTAGACCCATGGGTAAGTTTACAACTTTCATAAACACAGCAACGTGTTTACATTTATTGAGAAATGTCCAATCGTTGTACATGACAGCAACAAATCATGTGATCGATGACTAGGTTGGACGAAAATGTGACTATAGATCGCCCTCATTGGACTAACACACAAACCATTTGTAACATAAAACGTTTGCAGTC
>NW_027622932.1:5000-11184 GCF_034508935.2 Berghia stephanieae
GGGTAAAGCAAATGTGACAAGAAGAGATTAATGTTTTAATAATGAGAAATAATTCAAAGAAACTCTAAACTTATATGATCGGAAAGCGAACTTTGTTTCTGACCCATTAACTAGGCACTTGCTAGATATTTCTAAAAAAGAGATATGGTACTAATTTAGCATAGAAAAGTCAATCATCTGGTTAAAAATTTATGACCAACATTGTGGCGAAAAAACCGTTAGACAGCCTATATCCGAACTGTGACCAAAATACAACAATCTATCAAATGAGCATATTTTATAAACAGATTCTGATATACCTCTAAAAGTTTATACGAAGTAATTCAATATTTCTCTCATAAGTTACAAACAGAAAAAGCATTATTTATTGATAGGAAAAAAGTATAAATCAGCAAGAGAAAATTTATTACATCACGCTAAGAAAAAAAAGCAAAAAAATCGTATCTAAATGCTATATGGGATAGAGACATCTAATTGCCAGGTAAGAATAATCATTAACAGTACTGTATGATTGAATAAGAAAATTAGCATTCCTTGACCCTACATTGTCCTCAGGCAATCTTGGGTTTCACATTATCTTAGATGAATGAACGCCATACTATAGAATCATGGAAACGTGAACAAATGAAAATAAAATGAAAATAGACCTTATGTTCTAGTAGTATCTTCCAAAATCACACATACCATTCTCACAGCACCACCTACATAATTCTATAACCTGCCTAAATAGAGGCAAGCAGACCTGTCATATTTTATAACGCTGCATTAATTTACAGGCAATCCGAGTCACGAAAAATTAACGGATGCTTTCGGATCTAGGACATCATAGAGGTATACGATGTCCTAGCTTCGGATTTATTGCCCAGCTATGGCGTTAACGAGATTAAGGAGCAGGGCCGCCGCCGCATAACACAGCCCGCACGCTTGGATACGTTTATGATGCCAGTACAACCCCAGCGTTTAAAAATTTATCAAAGTTTACAAAAATTTATGAACATTCATCTAAATTTGGGACCAGTAAAAATCTTGTCTAAAAATTGGGTTGTTGGGCCCGCCTAAAGGGAATTTTAAAAAATCTAGTATCAAAAAATTCCCTAAAACTAATGGTTCACCCAAAACCCGAACCCCGATCATTTTCAATTAAAAAAGGGGTTTGTTTTTAAGCCTTCTCGTTCTTTCTTTTATTTTACCCAGAGTAGCCAGGCTGTTATGATCAGAACTTCATATATTTAGCGGAATGTCCCGTGGGGAACGAGGGGGATGATATTTCATCAATCTTTAGTTATGGAATTTAAGTGTGTTATTTTTACAGGGTTATGATTAAAAAAGCACCCTTTAAAATAGTAAGTGATTTAAAAAATTAAATTAAATAATGTTTTTTTGATTGGACCTTTAAATAGACGTCAACCCATCAAATATTTGGGAAAATTTGGTTTAAATTTAAGTTATTATAAAAAAATTTTTTTTTTTCAGTTCTCTTCTCTTCCCCTCTCTCTTCTCTCTCTCCTTTTCCCTTTTCTCTCTATTTTTTATATATATATATTATTATTATATATATTTTTATATATATAATATATATATTTAAAAATATAATTGTACAAAGTATGTATGCCTTTTCAAAAGAATGACCTAAATTTAACGAATTTAAAGTATTACAAATGGGCCCCTTTGCTTATGGCAATAATAGAAAAATGATGTATTTTTAAAGTTTTTATTCTTAAACCTTATTTGCTTACTTTCATTTCCCCGTCCCCCAAAAAATTTAAAAAGTAACCTGTTTGGTATTTTTTATTAAAATTTAATTTGTGGTGTTGTCCAAAGGGGTTTTTTTTAAATTGGGGAAAACCTTTCCCAAAATCACTGCCAGGAGAAGAACACCCCAAAATTTCCCAAACCCCTTTTGTTCCCTTTTTTTTGCAGAAATTTTTACCCAGAAATGAAGTGAAGAAGAAGAAGGGAAAAAAGAAGAAAGAGAAAAAGAAGAAGAAGAAGAAAAGAAGAAGAAAAAAAGGGAAAAGAAAAGAAAGAAGAAGGGAAAAAAAAGCCAAGAAGAAAGGAAAAGACCCCAAGGAAAAGAGGGAGGGGAAAAGAAACAGGAGGGAAAAAGAAAAAGGGAAAAAGAGAAGAAAAAGAAGAAGAAGAAGGGGAAAAAGAAGAAAGAAGAAGGGAAAAGAAGAAAAAAGAAGAAGAAGGAAAGGAAAAAGGGAAAAGAGAAGAAGAAGAAAAAGAAAGAAGAAGGGAAAAGAAAAAAAAAGAAAAAAAAAGAAAGAAGAAAAACGAAAAAGAAGAAGAAGGAAAAAAAAAGAAAGGGGAAAAGAAGAAGAAGAAGAAGAAAGAAGAATTTTGAAAGAAAAGAAAAAAAGAAAAAAGAAGAAAAAAGAAAAAGAAGGAGGGGAGAAGAAGAAGAAGAAGAAGAGGAGGAGGAAAAAGAAGAAGAAGAAGAAGAAGAAGAAAAAGAAAAGAAGAAGAAGAAGAAAAAGAAGAAGAAGAAGAAGAAGAGAAAAAAGAAGAAGAAGAAGAAAAAAAGAGGAAGAAGAAGAAGAAAAAGAAGAAAAGAAAGAAGAAGAAAGGGGGAAAAGAAGAAGAAGAAGAAGAAAAAAGAAGAAGAAGAAGAAAAGAACCCAAAAAAGGGAAAAAGAAAGAAAGAAGAAGAAGAAAAAGGAAAAAAGAAGAAGAAGGAAAAAGAAGGGGGAAGAAAGAAGAAAAAAGAGAAGAAGGGAAGAAGAAGAGGAAGGGAAAAAGAAAAAAGAAAGAAGGGAAAAAGAAGAAGAAGAAGAAGAAGAAGAAGAAGAAGAAGGGAAAAAGAAAAGAAGAAGAAGAAGAAGAAAAAAGAAGGGGAAAAAGGGAAAAAGAAGAAGAAAAGAAGAAAAAAAGAAGAAGAAGAAAAGAAGAAGAAGAAAAGAGAAGAAGGGGGAAAAGGGAAAAAGAAGAAAAAGAAGAAGAAGAAAAAAGAAGAAGAAGAAGAAGGGGAAAAAGAAAAGAAAAGAAAAAGAAGAAGAAGAAAGAAGAAGAAAAAGGGAAACAGAGAAGAAGAAGAAGAAAAAGAAGAAGAAGAAAAAAGAAGGGGGAAGAAAAAAAGAAGAAGGGAAGAAGAAGAAGAAGAAGAAGAAGAAGAAGAAGAAGAAGAAGAAGAAGAAAAAGGGAAAAAAGAAAGAAAGAAAGGGGGAGGGAAAAGGGAAAAAGAAAAAGAAGGGAAAAAAGAAGAAAAAAGGAAAAAAGAAGAAAAAGAAGAAAAAGAAGAAGAAAGAAGAAGGGAAAAAGGAAGAAGAAGAAGAAGAAAAAGAAGCAGAAAGAAAAGAGAAGAAGGAAAAAAGGAAAAAAGAAAAGGGAAAAAGAAGAAAAAGAAGAAAAGAAGAAGAAGAAGAAGAAGAAAGAAGAAGAAGGGGAAGGGAAAAAAAGGAAAAGAAGAAGAAAAAAGAAGAAAGAAGAAGAAAAAGAAGAAGAAAAGAAAAAGAAGAAGAAAAAAAAAGAAAAGAAGAAGAAGAAAAAAGAAGAAAAAGAAGAAGAAAAAAGAAGGAAGAAGAAAAAAGAAAGAAGAAGAAAAAGAAAAAAGAAGAAAGGGAAAAAAAGAAGAAGAAAGAAGACGAGAAAGAAAAGAAAAAAGGGAAGGGAAAAAGAAAAGAAGAGAGAAGAAAAGGGGTGAAGAAGAAAAAGGAAGGGGAAGAGGAAGAAGAAAAAAGAAGAAGAAGAAAAAGAAGAAGAAAGGGAAGAAAGAAAAGAAGGAAGAGAAGAAGAAGAAGAAGAAGAAGAAGAAGAAGAAGAAGAAGAAGAAGAAGTAGAAAAAGAAAAAGGAAGAAGAAGAGGATGAAGAAAGAAGAAGGAAGAAGAAGAAAGAAGAAAAAGGGAAAAAAAAAAGAAGAAGAGAAGAAAGGGAAAAGAAGAAAAAGAAGAAGAAAGGGAAAAAGAAGAAGAAGAAGAAGAAGAAGAATGAAAAAGAAGAAAAAGAAGAAGAAGAAAAAAGAAGAAAAAAAGGGAAAAAGAAGAAGAAAGGAAGAAGAAGAAGAAGAAGAAGGAAAAAAGAAAAGAAGAATAAGAAGGAAAAAAGAAGAAGAAGAAGAAGGGAAAAAGAAGAAGGAAAAGGGGGAAGGGAAAAAGAAGAAGAAGAAGAAGAAGAAGAAGAAGAAAAAGAAAAAGGGAAAAAGAAAAAGAAGAGAAGAAGAGGAAGAAGAAAAAAGAAGAAAAAGAAGGAAAGAAGAAGAAAGAAGAAAAAGAAGAAAGAAGAAGAAGAAGAAGAAGAAAAAGAAGAAGGGAAAAAGACGAAAAGAAGAAGAAGGAGGATGAAAAGAAGAAGAAGAAGAAGAAGAAGAAGAAGAAAAAAGAGAAGAAAAAAGAAAAAGAAGAAGAAAAAGAAGAAGAAGAAGGGAAAAAGAAGGAAAAACTAATGACGGTGATGATGATGATGTGATGTGTTTATGATGATGATGATGATGATGATGTGATGATGATGATGGTTTATGGGGATGAAAATTTTGAATACTTTTTTCTCAACCTTGGGGAAGTAGCTATTATCATATACGTTGATTATTTAATTAAAAAAGAGAAGAAGAAGAAGAAGAAAAAAAGAAGAAAAAAAGAAGAAGAAGAAGAGAAGAAAAAAAAAAAGAAAAAAAAGAAAGAAAGAAAGAAGAAAAAGAAGAAGAAAAAGAAAAGGATTTAAGAAGAAGAAGAAGAAGAAAAAGAAGGGAAAAAGAAAAAAGAAGAAGGGAAAAAGGAAAAAAGAAGAAAAAGAAGGAGAAGAAGAAGAAGAGAAAAAGAAGAAGAAAGAAGAAGAAGAAGAAGAAAAAAAGAAGCTAAGGAAGATGATGATGAGATGATGTGATGATGATGATTTATGATGTGATGGGGATGGTGATGAATTATGAATTTTTTTTTTCTCAAACCCTTTTGAAGTAGCAAATTATCATATACGTTGTTTTTTTAATTAAGAAAGGAAGAAAAGAAAGGGGGGGAAAAGGAAGAAAAAGAAGAAGAAGAAGGAAGAAAAAAGAAGAAAAAAGAAGAAGAAGAATAAAAAAGAAAAAAAGAAGAGAAGAAGAGAAAAAGAAGAGAAGAAGAAGAAGGATTTAAAGAAAAGAATGAATGAATTTTTTTACTTCAATTTTCATCAACTTACTTGTGTGTATGAAGCAGAAAATTAAAGGGGAAAAGCAACTTTTGTAAGAAATAAATAAAATCAGGAACTTTAAAATCGGATTTTAAAAAGAAAATGGCTTAGAGTGAACCCCAAAACCATTTTCTTACTTTAAAAAACTCTACAGTTTATATAAAAGCTCTTTAAAAAAGTTTATATAAAACTCTATCGACAGTTTATAATAAAGTTTTAGACAGTTTTTTTTAAAAACTCTTCAGAAAGTTTATATAAAAAACTCTATCGACAGTTTATAATTTAAAACTCTATTTGAAGTTTTTAAAAACTATCAGACAGTTTTTATAAAAATCTATCGAAAGTTTTTAAAAAAAGCTCTATCGACAGTTTTAATAAAGCTCATTAGCGTTTATATAAAAGTCTATCGAAAGTTTATTAAAAGTCTATCAGACAGTTTATAATAAAACTTATTAGACGTTTATACAAAAGCTCTATCGAAATTTTAAAAAATCTTATCGAAAGTTTATTAAAAGCTATATAGACAGTTTATTAATATTTGTTACTATAAATGGGGGGATGGAATAAATAAGATCGGTCATTACAGTCCATTATATTTTTTTCTTTGTTTTTTGAAAAAATTTTAAAAACTTGTGCAGTTTATTTCGTAGGTCATTTCAACGCCAGTAACAAGGAAAGCAAAGGGTAAAAAAAAATTATGTTTCAGTTAAAGCACCGGAGATGGTTCAAAAAGGGGCCCCCATTTAAAAAAAAGAGACCGGGTTTAAATACGACACAGAAAATAAAAAAAGAGAGGGCTTGTTCAAATAGGAATAGAAGTAAAAAAAGTGGGTTCAAATAGGGGACAGAAGTAAAACAGGAGGGGGTTGCTCAAATGGACATAGAAATAAACAAAGATGACTGGGTTTAAATGGGCCAAAAAGTAAAAAAGAGAGGGCTTGCTCAAATGGACTAGAAGTAAAAAAAAGATACTGGGTTTAAATGGGCACAGAAGTAAAACAGAGAGGGCTTGCTCAAATAGGAAAAGAAGTAAAAAAGAGATGGTTTAAAAAGGGCACAGAATTAAAACAAAGAATCTTT
>NW_027622933.1:0-5000 GCF_034508935.2 Berghia stephanieae
CTGTATTAAAATCTCAATTTTGTTTAAATGTAACCCTTCGCCTCAAAACGGTATTAAGTCGGGTTGGTTAAGATGTTAAAAATTGAATTTATAGCCAGAAATATCAGACTTGTGTTGAGTTAGTATGTTATATTGAGGAGAATGGATACCATATTTTAGGATGCTAATGCCAACGATTTATATTTATAACCAGTTTAACATTTAATTCGGCTTTTAAGCTTCTGATTCGTTCCGACATAATACCGTTTTGAGACGGTGGGTCACAAATTACTGGGGTTGAGGGGTCCTATGCTTAACACGGTTTTACATTCGGTCAATCAGACACGCCTGATTTCTAACATCCGTTAGTAAAAAACGTAGCAACTCTTTCCAAGATCAAACTATTCGGAGAAATATCACAGAATGATATCGACTAACTTCTATAATTGAGTTTTTATATAGCGTAATATCCACTGAATGTGCTGAAAGCGCTTTACAAGAGGTCCCTGGTCAACAGCAACATTTAACATTTAGGACGGAACATGACGCCTGTTAGGCGATATTACAATTTTTTCGGACAAAGACCTCGCTGTTAACGGTCAGGTACTCATGTTACACCTGAGTACGGTGAGATAATGTGAGTAAAGAGTCTTTTCCAATGACTCAACTATGCGCTGAGCACGAGTCTCGAACCCAAAACCTTCCGATCCGAAAGCGAGTGTCCTACCACTGGACCACATAGTCACCCTGTGCACAAACCTTGCAGATGGAATTCATCCCCGAGAAATGCTTTGTCACGTCAATAACAAGTAGTAACGTGCGTCTTTGTGGTCTTAAGGTATGACACTCGCGTTCGGATCGGAAGTTACTGGGTTCGAGCCTCGCTCGGCGCATAGTTGGGTCCTTTGAACAGACTCTCTACTCAGGTTCTCTCACCGTACTCAGGTGTAAAATGAGTACGTGGCCATTAACAGTGTTGTCACTGTCTAAACAAATTATATTATTGTCGAACAGGCGTCACGTTTCGTTCTTTATGTTACGTGTTGCTGTTGGTCAGAGACCCTTTGTAAAAGCGCTTTGATCACGTTTAGTGAATATTGCCCGATATAAAACTCATTTTTAACAAATTAATGAACAAAATAAAGCAAATTATTAATTTTGACTATCAAATAAGCGGTTAGTTATTAAGCATAATACCCCAGTTGGGAATCCAACTAAACGAATCTCTGACATGGGACCAACATGGTGATAATATTGTGGCAAAATGGATGGATAGAATAAACAATGAAGAAGTAGGGAAAACAACACAGCAGAAACCAGTGGGAGAGGAAATAGGAAGAAAACGATGGAGGTGGATTGGACACACGCTTAGAAAGAATGACTCCACTATAACAAAGAAATATTAGACTGGAACCCTCAGAGCAGAAGATCAAGAATAGAAACCCTATCGTAAACTACCCACAATGCTTTTTGGCCACTCCTACTGACTTTTGACATCACAAATTAATATTCAAAACCTGCCTCTTTCAAGTAATAGCGAATCATGCACAACTTGTATGTTAAAAGCAACAAGAATTTTCTCGAATATTACTTTCACAACCCGCCTCTTATGACATAAAAGTACTTTGATGAATGACCGCATTTTATGTATAACAACAAAAATAGCATCAATCTGTTACTGGTATCCGCTGAGTTTTTTAACGTATCCGCTAAGTTTTATACGTATCCCCTGAGTTGCGACGACCGTGTTTTGTGGACACAACCGAGAATAAATGCAATCTCCTGCAGTTACCCCCAGGGTTCTTTCTAATATCTACCGTGTTTTATGATCATGTTTTTATCAAAAGTCCTGCGTAAATTTCTTGCATAATCTTACTCTCTTACACCCCCCCCCCCAAAGATGAAAGCATGGGCATACAATGCTTTAGTCCGATCCAGTTGGAATACACGTGGCAAATGCCGGGTCTTTATCTGCAAGTCTTGAGACAAAACTTTAGCAATCAACTAAACAAACATGTACCTGTAAAATAGTATTCGTATCGAGGTGCGCGCATATAAATCTGGTAACAAGACGGCCAGAATGCAATTTCCAAGCCCAAGTGCACTATAATAATGATTAGTGTACTTTGTTTGATATCACCTAAAAGTCTCATCCTATCACAAGCACACGTCACAACAAAGATGTATGCACTCAAATGTTCACAAACCATCATATATTTAAAGTTGTTTTTTTTTAAAGCAGTATATAAGGGGATAGATAATTTGCAAGGATCTCCGAAATCTATAACTATACTTTTGACGGTTTCCCTCCCAGTCAGGACTCCGGCAAAGGTTATGGATAAAACTAAGTAACCAGATTCCAAGAAACGGACAGATAGGAACTCAAAAGACACGTGCAGGATATAAAACACAGAAATGCCTCCCGCCCACGACAGGAGGTCAATTTTGAAAAAAAAATATATGAAACCGGGTCAAACTACTATGTATTTTTTTGTTTGTTGAAAAAACTGAATGGATATTTAGAATACAAAGGAATTGAAAAAAACAAAAACAAATAATATACCGGGTTTTTTTCCTAATTTTTTTTTACTTGATAAAGAATTGATTTAGCATAAACTCTAGAAATGATAGAAACATCTAATTTTTTCCATAGATTTCCAATGTCGTGTCAACTGTATCAGGGGTTGTCTTTGACACCGCGATATTGTTATTTTCTGTTTCCTTCCTCCACGATGAAAATTATTGTTAATTTCAATCATTATAGTGATGAATAAGTACCGGTTCTGGCATCTAATTTTTAAAAGACGCTCAAACGCCATAATTATCGTAAAATACTTCTCGATTTAATATTCGGACTCTAATTCATTCGGACAAATACTGTCATGTGACGGCGGGTCCCAAATATGTATTATTCCGTTGTTGGTGATGCAAGTTTGTATTGACAAATGAAGCCTCTTCGTTCACTCGTTCTCACAGTTGCATTACAAGATCGGGCAGCCCATCCCCTAAGTTTGGGTCTCATGACCCAGCAGCTACTGAAGGCGATGGAATAGTACTCGTTGACGAAGTTCTTGTACGTCATAGGAGTCCCATCGGTCCACGAATATGTTCTGTTCCCTGATGTGTCGTACAATCCGATCCAAACATCATGCCTATAAGTGTATGTTAATGTTATTGCAAACCAAATATTATAATCCATCCTGTTTGAATGGATGGAAACTAATTCTCCCCCTTCCCTTCTACAATAAGCATTGGCCTCCTTGAAATCTAACCTTTGATGTATATAAAAGTAGTAACAAGTCTTGGAGTCATATGCCCTCAAATATTCGTCACGAGTCAATATCGATGGACAATATTTTATGACATCTTTTTCTATGAATGGTTTTATATTATGTTCGCAAATGAAAGCTTTCCTATGTTGACCCAACAGGTTGTCTTTACAGACTCTGTCCAGCCATTTCCCGTCTTTGTAGTTCATCACCACGCAATCCTGATATTCATTCGAGATGTCAAAGATATGTGCATTTGGTCCAGCACCGTCCGCGAAATTATTCCAGCTCATTACAGCATTACGCATCCACACATAGCGTCCTTCAATAGATCTGTCATTTAAACCTATCCAAACATTATGTTTATAATGATACGTGGAATTCAATTTTTTCCAAAGGAATTCGTTCAACTCTCTATTTTTGACCCACACCAGGGTTCCCATCTTTTCTTCGCATATTTCCTGAGCAATTTGAAATTCTCGTCGTTCATTAAGATGGAAAACGTAGCACGTATCTCCGAAAACTGTCAGGTACTGGTTCCGTTCAAGTACAGCGGGACATTCATCAATTTTGATGTCACGGGATGATACTGTGAACATGAAATGGAGAGAATGAAAATTCTATTTTAGATAACATATCATTTTATAAAGAATCGCGTTGCCTTAGTATAACTTCATTTTTAAAGTATACTAAGAGACATGCAAATTTACCCATGTTTGATTGTCAATTGCACAATGTTAACCTAGGCGCATAGCTTTCGGATGTCAGATTGCATATAAGTACAAATCGATACTAGATTGACTTGGATTGAGTGAACGTTTTCTGGGACAAAATAGGACTACATGCCTAAAACGGGTAATAATTTGCATTAATCATAAGGAGAAAAAAATACGTAAATAACAACGGTGTGTGTGTGTGTGTGTGTGTGTGTGTGTGTGCAAGGGGAGAGCGATAGATAGATAGATAGATAGATAGATAGATAGATAGATAGATAGATAGATAGATAGATAGATAGATAGATAGATAGATAGATAGATAGATAGATAGATAGAGGTTGCCACTCTAAATATTTGTGTATTGTTTTGCGTTATGAGTCGGTCAGATGTCAGACCTTCATAAAATATGTACGAGGAATGTTTCATAATTAATTTTCCCTGTCGCGCTGTACTCTCAAATTAATTTGTACAACCTTGCATTTGGAATAAAAAGAAATTCTATTTAACTCCCTATTCAACGTAAGAACCGCACAGTTCCTCGCGTCTCTGTGTTTGGTGTACCTAACAGTCAAACATTGTGACCTGTGGTTGATTGTCCAGGCCACGTTTTTATTAATCATCGGGCCTTGAATCTGATACCTCGCATCATTTTTTTTCTTCCTCTAACAGAAGTTTAAAAAAAAATAAAAATTGAGCTTTATATAGAGCAATATCCACTAAATGTGCTCAAAGCACTTTACAAGGGGTCACTG
The DNA here is from genome assembly GCF_034508935.2 of Berghia stephanieae. Lineage (NCBI taxonomy): Eukaryota > Metazoa > Mollusca > Gastropoda > Nudibranchia > Aeolidiidae > Berghia > Berghia stephanieae. Next base: position 4,717 of record NW_027622933.1, read on the forward strand.
GTCAACAGCAACATTTAACATGTAGGACGGAACATAACGCCTGTTCGGCGATATTACAATTTTTCGGACAAGACCGCGCTGTTAACGGCCAGATACTCATTGTACACCTGAGTACGGTGAGAAAAAGTGAGTAAAGAGCCTTTTCCAAGGACTCAACTATGCACCGAGCGCGAGGCTCGAACCCAGGACCTTCCGATCCGAAAACGAGAGTCATACCACTAGACCACATAGCCGCACCTAAGGGAAGATATTCAATTTGCATAGGGCAAAATCAGGTATATAAG
>NW_027622933.1:10000-11182 GCF_034508935.2 Berghia stephanieae
TAAGTCTCCCAAATTCTCAAATTCAAACCCTCAGACTTGGAGAACCAGGATTAATGTTGTAGATTCACTCCTAGGCTTTTATGCTCTCCCGATCTAAAGAGTCAGGGCCGCCTTTGTTTTTATTCTGGAGTGTCCTTCTCTTATGACGGCTGCTCTCTCGAACTATTAGTCCTTTCAACCCTTTGTTTAATAATGGAGTGACCTTGTCCTAGATTGATTGCGACTCCTCGCTTACGAGCTCTATCTATCTGAAGTCAGAACATAGGTTGTTCTAATTCGATTAATGTTCTAAAATAATTATAAGTCAGACCAATACATTTCCACTCACGTCATGGGCTCTGATGGGTTTTAACTCTGCGGTTGTCTTATAAGCTATATTCCAATTTGATTCATTTATTATGGCTTCTCACCGTTAAACTGTTCGGCATTGGTGACCCTTTCAGGAGATAAATCTCCAGCCGACATAGCTCTTCGGATCATTGAACACGCAAGCTCTCTAACCACGTCAAAGTAACGATCAATTGGAGAACAAGGTCAAAATTTAGGACCGGTCATTACGCCTTAGAGATATTCTAAATAACTTTTCAGTCAACATTCAATAGAATTTACTTTAATTTAATCATGAAGGTCGGCATATCACTCAGATATCAATATATACAAGTTTTCTAAGTTTTAGAGTTGCCAGTAATTATCTGCTTGTTGGGAAAATTTAACGAGGCTTTATGGAACAATATAATTTTTGAAAATAGTATGCCCTTCGCCACAACATCACACGATATCGTCCGTAGGATTTCCACGAAGGAATATAGATAACTCATCAAACAAGATGTCTGATGTCAACAGGAATCAAACATATTGTCCAGGTGAGGAAATTGGGGGTCAATTATTTTGTCGAAACAAACAAAACGATAAAATATAATAAAAGGTGAGCTTTTATACAGGGGACTGTCCACCCAACCTACTCAAAACGCTTGATAAGGGTTCCTCGGCCAACATCATCACGTCATTTTTGGACATGAAATGACACCTGTTGGCCGATAATGCAATATGATTTTCCGACAGAGACAACACTGTTAATAGCTAGGTATATATTATATACCTGATTTCAGTACAGGAGTGTTAGTAATTAGTCTTTTCCAATGACTCAACTATGCGCTGCTTAGAGAAGAACTGGAAACCGGG
>NW_027622934.1:5000-29082 GCF_034508935.2 Berghia stephanieae
ATCAGTTTTCTTGGACTGTGGATTGAACCAAATGTCTCTTGATTTCCTAGAAAGTTGCTAGAAAGTTTAACTTTCTTCTGGTTACTAATTTTTTAAAAGTTTGATTCATTCATAAACATGTTGGCAAAATAGATGATTCCTCGACAAATATGACAATTATTTTTTTACTGCCTCTTAACTGGTGAAGTTCAGTTTCCAGCTCCATTAACTCTTAGGGTCCTAAGGACTTACTTTTTTGTCAGGGTAAAAAGGAGTAATATTTTTTATACAACGAATTATCCATGAATGCTCAAAGCGCTTTACAGGGTCTCAAACCAACAGCAACCAATTTGTAGGATGAGACATTTGCCTGTAAGGCATAAGGCGTTATTACATTTTTTGGCAGGGACAAGCGCTGTAAACGATAAGGAAGCCTATTCCTTTTACACCTCAGTGAAGTGAGAAAATTGAATAAAGTCTGTTCTTAGGAGTCATCATTAATACAGGACGTATACTTGAATTGCTTTCGCCCACCTTACATAAACAAAGCATAGTTAGTGTTATACAATAGCTGATGATGATTTAGCCCCGCAAGCAAAATAATAATTCAGATTTTATTTATGATGCTGTCCACTTCTGATTGAACAGCCTCTCTCACAATTATTTCATGGAAAGGAACGGTATGAATAATATTTTTTATATCTTGTTTCTAATTTGATTTGAAGATCCAAGGATTATCCATTCTTTTTCTTTTCAGGCGCTTATGAATGATTTTGGCGAACTGGTTGTCAGCCAACGGCCCACAACCGTACAAGATACAGAACCTTCACTGTATTTGGCATGCTCAATGTGTTTAGGCATCAACAAATCTTATTTTGATCATTGATCTTTATTAATAAATGAATGAAAAAGCAGTGGTGTTTTCATTTAACTACGTTTATGTTTTCAAGAGATTTTATTTGTGGCGGCACAAGAGAATTAGTCAGGGACTTGTCCGCTGGTGAGTGCAGGCAGTCAGAATTCTATCACTGGAGTTCAGTAAACAGCTACCTCCCCAATATACATCTTTGACGAGCCATAATTCTGCTTCTAATTCTAATTATTATAAATGCACCAATAAAAAGTACAAAGCAATCGCTATGTAATACTTAGAAGTGTATATGACGGCCAACTCAAATATCAAAACTGACCATTGTGACTCATTTTCCTGCCCCAGCACACATTTGAATTCCAATCTAATAATATACAGTTTAATCTGGTGAATGAGATTATCCCAATAGCAGCACTCCATCACCTTGCTGCTTTATTTTGATATGATGTTAAATGTAAAAAGGAATTAAATTGAATGTGTGGCAATTCCGCTATATTGTTAATCATTTACTATTTATAATAATGTATACCAGGTTATCTCTGTCTATTTAACTTGGAGAACATGCTGTTAATTATGATATAAAGGAGAAATTCACGAGGGGTTGACAACATTACAAATGAAAGTTGGATTAACAAGGTCTTTGGGACTAGACCTGAAGCCTTGTTGAAGCGACCTTGGTCCATTAAAGGCTATAAGAAATTATTGAACTAGAGCTAACAAGAGATGGGAGATGCATATGATGCATTTTGTGTTACAGTGCACCTCTGATTTGACGGGATCACATATTAACGTCGTTTGTATAGCTTTTGCAACGGGAGTGTTAGATTGAGATTGTTATCAAGATAGACTATGATTTTGAGAACATGTTGCCGTTTGGCGTAAGAAAATGATGATTCAAACTTGACTGTTTGACTTCATTGCAGTGCCGTATGACTGGGTGAGTTGCGTAGATTCTCGCCTATGTGACAATAAAGCAAAAATGCAAGACTATTCAGATTGTCGTAACAAAGACCTCTTTGTTAACATGCTGCAATGTAATGATGGTTATGAAGCCTATATCCTAAATAATGCAATTTACTAACAATGTTTTTAATGAGTTTGGGAATAATAGCTTCGAAATTTGTAGCATTGGTATTTAGAGATTGATTCTGTGTTAGATTTCCTGACATGGCCTGGTAAATTTTCACTCATTTCAGCCACTAAAGAATAGGTGGTGGTCAAACGTTGGGACCCTTTTCCCCCACCCGTTATGCATACTTAAGAAATCAACACTAATATGAGGTCTATATCCATATCAATACTGATATGGGGTATTATATATACCCCAGAAATCAACATTAATATGGGGCCTATATCCATATCAAGGCTGATATAGTATATATATATATATATATATATATATATATATATATATATGTATATATATATAATCACAATAAATTTCACATTGATATGGGGCCATTGTATTATGGGGCCTATATCCCTATGTACAATATACCCCTCAAACATGTCTCAGATAATGCACCATATAAATGTCCCAGACAGAAAGCCCCGTAACAGATGTTATATATATATATATATATATATATATATATATATATATATATAAATAAAGTTTGTATATATATACACATACACACACACACACACACACACACACATATATATATATATATATATATATATATATATATACATGTATATATATACATACAACTAATAGTAATTCACACATTTAGCACGCGGAAGACAATGTAGAGAGGATATTAAAATTGAAGATGCTAACCACACCCAACCTCACCAATCCTTAACGCCCCCACCTCTCCCCTTTAAAGAAAAAAAAAAGAATAAATTTAAAAATCGAAAAACAGAAAGGAAAACATAAACAAACCTAAGGACATTTTAAATCAGATTTATTAAGCAGGACAACACTAATTAAACATGTAACAACCCTTGTCAGGAATTGAATGATGTTTCAAGGTGTCCAAGTCCATTTTGCACCTAAAAAATATAAAAAAGATAAAAAGGAAGTTATAAATACTTAGCAGTAGTCCAAGATGATTATTATAAATATATGAACTATAATAATGAATAAACTGGTTTTGACCAGTTAACTACCGTACTCCGGAAATATACGTATTTAAAAAGACTTGTCCTTTAACTATCGACCGATTTAAATGACACCTCGTCTCAACAAATAACTGGGACTTCATGACAATCTCCCGCAGGCGGGCCAATTGATTTAACACGGACTTAAGAGATTCCTTGTACACATTGAAACTCATCATTTAAAAATTGTATAATATTTTAGAATTTAAATTAATAACACGTAATCAACAACGACAACAAAAAAGAACAAATCGAACGAGTCATGTTTGGATTCCAACATCTGAATTGGAATAATGGGGTGTCCGAATTAGAACAAATGGGTGTTCTATTGGAACAATTAGCGTCTGAATTATTAGTGGTGATCTAGTGGCAAACGTTTTTAATATTTATTTTAACACACTTCTGGAAGACCAGCAAGATTTGAAAGAAATAAAGGTTATTAGGCGGTAAACTGAGCACTTTCAGTTTCCTTTCCGGTCCGTCTTGCCCTCTATTAGAACATTCCTTTCAGTCGGTCTCTTATTTTATCATAGTAAAGTGAGTGCAACTCACTCGTATTAGTTCACTAACCGAACAGGAACCGAACGCAAAACTGCAATGTTTGGAATTAAAATTTATTTCAGTTTCCTGCAAACATAGTGTTAAATAAATAACATGTGAAATTGAATGTAAGCTCCAATTTGATACACAAAAATATAACATGGACGTTTCGGGGTTCCCCTTTATCAATAAAAAAATCATCGATTAGTAAGATAAATGATGAAATCTCAGTTATTTCGGATAAATAATGGCTATTCTGAACAGGCACTTGTCTGCCTTAACTATTATACAGGTCTATTATGGAAATTAACTAAATTGAGATGAATATTTTGAGCCATTATACATGCTCGGTTTGAAAAGGCCGCCAAATTGTCATAAATCCTAAGGACAAAGGTTAAATTAAGTCTCGAATGTCGTCTACGGTAAGACTACCGCATAGGAGATCCCGCGACTGCGATCGAAAGCCTTATAATTAGCCCAAAGGATTTGACCACGTCTTCAGTACCATCACCTATAGTTATTGCCATGACACCACCTTCTAATTAATGAAATTTTCTATTATTCTAATAATAAAATGTAGTAAAAGAGTAAGAGCTCAGGACATAATTAACCATTTGATTCAACGGAAAATAGAATTGCCCTTTATGAAAAAAAAAGATTTACAATTTACTCGTAAAGATCTATATAATTCTAAGAAAAATCGTGTTGTAAATTTTTAGATTTGCCAGTAATCCTGTGCTTGATGATAAAAGAATAACATTTGGTGTACTGAACAATGTTATTCCAAATCCTATTTCATGATTAAAGAAAAAGAATAGAGAAATTAACAAAACAGAACTAGCTATATTTATTTTCTGGTTCCAGATGATGTTTGATCGCACAATTATTTTTTTAAGGAGAAAATCCTTTTCAATTGGGATTAATTTATATTGCCATTTTTGTTGATTTGTGTTGCTAAATTGACTGAAAGGTGGCTTCATTTCATGAAAAAGCGATGAGACAAACTCGTACCCCGTCTTTCCAGCGAAATAGGATCAATTTAAATATACTCAATAGAACAGGATTTAAATAAACTGAGATGCATTTATATCTGATTGCGATAAATAGAAATACAGCACCATGTCATTATTCATATATACATATGCATGTGTGTGTGTGTGTGTGTGTGTGTGTGTGTGTGTGTGTGTGGTTGTTATGGTTGTGTGTCCAATGTAAATTATGTAAATTACATTTTCTTTTAAGTGATTTGAGTCCCGACGACTCAAACCCATTTTATCAAAGAATGATTCTGGTGCTAAATATTCATGATAAAACCCCTTTAGAGTTTTCTTATAAAAGAATAAACGAGACATGCTAATTTCAGTAAAGGCCGCTCAGGACGTATTTGTATCATTGGCTTAAATAATTCAAATCGAAGGTCAAGGTAGGCAGTCATTTATCGATAAATTGATGACTTCTGACCTTCACCTTATAAAATAATTGTATCCGTGCACCAAGCTGAATGTGTATTAAAATTGATACATTTTATAATTATATTGCAAACAAAAAATCGGCTGCTAAACTCCTCTTCCATTAAGATTTTTGCTAATTTTTTGATATATATTATATTAATTTTAATAAATTATTTTCATAGCAAACCGCAAATATGAAATGTTAAAATTCCGTGTTTGACCAAAATTGATTATTTCGCAACCTCATTTATTTTACGCTCAATGGCACCGACACTATTATCTATAGCCCAGAATTCAAAACACATTAGCAATAATCATACTGTTATATTAATTCTTATCTTTATCAAAAATCTCGTTTCCATCAAAACCAATAACACGGTTGGAATCAATGATACAAATACCACACGGTTACCACCATCAATATTAATATCAACATAGTTACCATCAATACCAATATCAGCATTTTTGCCATCATCAATGCCAATATCAACACAGTTGGCATCATCAATACCAAAATCATCAAAGTTGCAATCACCAATACCAATATCAGCACAGTTGCCATCACCAATACCAATATCAACACAGTTGCCATCACCAATACCTATATCAACACAGTTGCAATCACCAATACCGATATCAACACAGTTGCCATCACCAATACCAATATCAACACCTTTGTCAGAAAAATAGGAAAAAGGAAAAAGGAACCTAAGATAGATGTCTAATGGCTCACAATATCAAAATGTGGCAAGCAAAGAGCCATAGAGATAGATAGACAGTGATACACGTGCACACACACATACATACATACAAAACACACACACACACACACACACACAGACAAAGAGAGAGAGGTAGAAAGAAAGAGACAGAGAGAGAGAGAGAGAGAAGGGGAGAGAGAGAGAGAGAGAGAGAGGAGAGAGAGAGAGACAGAGAGAGAGAGAGTGGTTGGCTCGTAAATCAACACACCAAAGAATATAAGAGTAGCTGGGATGAACATGTTAATCTATTTTAATAGAATGAGAATCACAACGGTTTAAAAACAATTAAATATGTAATTGAATAAGATTTGTGCCGTTAAGTGTCTTTTGGTATGACACTCATTTTCGGATCGGAAGGCTCTGGGTTCAAATCTTGTTCAGAAAATAATTGAGTCATTGCAAAATAATATTTACTCAAATTATCTCACCGAACTCAGGTATAAAATGAGTACCTAGCCGTTAAGAGCATCGTGTTTGTCTGAACATATTGTAATATCCCCTAACTGGCGTAATGTCTCGTTCTATTTGCTAAATGAAGCTGATGACTGGGGAAACATTATAAAGCGATTTGAACACGTTCATTGTATATTGCGCTTTACAGAAGATCAAGTTGTTGTGTTTTTATACAATTGATTCAAAAAATAAAATTATTATAATAACACTATTATTATTATTATTATTATTATTATTATTATTATTATTATTATTATTATTATTATTATTATTATTATTATTATTAGTAGTAGTAGTACATTGTAGTAGTAGTAGTAGTAGTAGTAGTAGTAGTAGTAGTAGTAGTAGTAGTAGTAGTAGTAGTAGTAGTAGTTAGTAGTATATTAGTATTATCATTTTAATTATAATTATCTATTTCTCTCTCTCATTCTCTCTTTCTCTCAATGATCAGAAGTAAAATCTGGTAAGTGTAATTTTTTTTCAAATTTCAAATCTTTGTTGATTTCGTGCAACATGTAACTTGCAGGGACAACATTTAAAAATTAAAAACTTTTAGAAAGTAAAAATGGTCAGAAGTGCAAAATGTAAATTACCCTTAATGTAGGATTATGCAGACTATGATTATCAACGTAATAAGACACCACGCGGATAAAACTAAAGTACGTGTGTTCTGGTCCTTTAATTCCGGTACTGGAATGCAATAAATACGCTCTATCATCAATACTCATTCACCGATTACAGTTTATTTTCATGTTCACTCGGTCTTCATTATGATTTTGATGTATCATAGTAACTGTTAATTTCAAAATAATTTTCATTCTCTTCCATAAAACTTAACAGCCACTGAAAGTACGAGAATATTTCTTTTTCTATTAATTCTACAGTATTTAACCTGCATTGTATTTTTGGACCGAGGGCCAATCCAATTTCGGGAGTTTTTTCTCCGAGGTTGCGAAATAATCAATTTTGGTCAAACACGGAATTTTAACATTTCATATTTGCGGTTTGCTATGAAAATAATTTATTAAAATTAATATAATATATATCAAAAAATTAGCAAAAATCTTAATGGAAGAGGAGTTTAGCAGCCGATTTTTTGTTTGCAATATAATTATAAAATGTATCAATTTTAATACACATTCAGCTTGGTGCACGGATACAATTATTTTATAAGGTGAAGGTCAGAAGTCATCAATTTATCGATAAATGACTGCCTACCTTGACCTTCGATTTGAATTATTTAAGCCAATGATACAAATACGTCCTGAGCGGCCTTTACTGAAATTAACATGTCTCGTTTATTCTTTTATAAGAAAACTCTAAAGGGGTTTTATCATGAATATTTAGCACCAGAATCATTCTTTGATAAAATGGGTTTGAGTCGTCGGGACTCAAATTACTTAAAAGAAAATGTAATTTACATAATTTACATTGGACACACAACCATACACACACACACACACACACACACACACACACATGCATATGTATACATGAATAATGACATGGTGCTGTATTTCTATTTATCGCAATCAGATATAAATGCATGATAAATCTCAGTTTATTTCAATCCTGTTCTATTGATTATATTTAAATTGATCCTATTTCACTGGAAAGACGGGGTACGAGTTTGTCTCATCGCTTTTTCATGAATTGAAGCCACCTTTCAGTCAATTTAGCAACACAAATCAACAAAAATGGCAATATAAATTAAACCCAATTGAAAAGGATTTTCTCCTTAAAAAATAATTGTGCGATCAAACATCATCTGGAACCAGAAAATAAATATAGCTAGTTCTGTTTTGTTAATTTCTCTATTCGTTTTCTTTAATCATGAAATAGGATTTATAATAACATTGTTCAGTACACCAAATGTTAATCTTTTATCATCAAGCACAGGATTACTGGCAAATCTAAAAATTTACAACACAATTTTTCTTAGAATTATATAGATCTCTACGAGTAAATTGTAAATCTTTTTTTTTTTTCATAAAGGGCAATTCTATTTTCCGTTGAATCAAATGGTTAATTATGTCCTGAGCTCTTACTCTTTTACTACATTTTATTATTAGAATAATAGAAAATTTCATTAATTAGAAGGTGGTGTCATGGCGATAACTATAGGTACGGAAGACGTAGTCAAATCCTTTGGGCTAATTATAAGGCATCCGATCGCAGTCGCGGGATCTCCTATGCGGTAGTCTTACCGTAGACGACATTCGAGACTTAATTTAACCTTTGTCCTTAGGATTTATGACAATTTGGCGGCCTTTTGGAACCGAGCATGTATAATGGCTCAAAATATTCATCTCAATTTAGTTAATTTCCATAATAGACCTGTATAATAGTTAAGGCAGACAAGTGCCTGTTCATAATAGCCATTATTTATCCGAAATAACTGAAATTTCATGATTTATCTTACTAATCGATGATTTTTTTATTGATAAAGGGGAACCCCGAAACGTCCATGTTATATTTTTGTGTATCAAATTGGAGCTTACATTCAATTTCACACTGTTATTTATTTAACACTATGTTTGCAGGAAACTGAAATAAATTTTAATTTCAAACATTGCAGTTTTGCGTTCGGTTCCTGTTCGGTTAGTGAACTAATACGAGTGAGTTGCACTCACTTTACTATGATAAAATAAGAGACCGACTGAAAGGAATGTTCTAATAGAGGGCAAGACGGACCGGAAAGGAAACTGAAAGTGCTCAGTTTACCGCCTAATAACCTTTATTTCTTTCAAATCTTGCTGGTCTTCCAGAAGTGTGTTAAAATAAATATTAAAAACGTTTGCCACTAGATCACCACTAATAATTCAGACGCTAATTGTTCCAATTAGGACACCCATTTGTTCTAATTCGGACACCCCATTATTCCAATTCAGATGTTGGAATCCAAACATGACTCGTTCGATTTGTTCTTTTTTGTTGTCGTTGTTGATTACGTGTTATTAATTTAAATTCTAAAATATTATACAATTTTTAAATGATGAGTTTCAATGTGTACAAGGAATCTCTTAAGTCCGTGTTAAATCAATTGGCCCGCCTGCGGGAGATTGTCATGAAGTCCCAGTTATTTGTTGAGACGAGGTGTCATTTAAATCGGTCGATAGTTAAAGGACAAGTCTTTTTAAATACGTATATTTCCGGAGTACGGTAGTTAACTGGTCAAAACCAGTTTATTCATTATTATAGTTCATATATTTATAATAATCATCTGGACTACTGCTAAGTATTTATAACTTCCTTTTTATCTTTTTTATATTTTTTAGGTGCAAAATGGACGTGGACACCTTGAAACATCATTCAATTCTTGACAAGGGTTGTTACATGTTTAATTAGTGTTGTCCTGCTTAATATGTATGTATGTATGTATGTATGTATGTATGTATGTATGTATGTATGTATGTATGTATGTATGTATGTATGTATGTATGTATTATATGTATGTATGTATGTATGTATGTATGTATGTATGTATTTATGTATGTATGTATGTATGTATGTATGTATGTATGTATTATGTAGTATGTATGTATGTATGTTATGTATGTATGTATGTATGTATGTATGTATGTATGTATGTATGTATGTATGTATGTATGTATGTATGTATGTATGTATGTATGTATGTATGTATGTATGTATGTATGTATGTGTGTATGTATGTAAGAAGTCACTGATCAAGAACCAATACTTTTCTCTGAGATTGTCTTGATAGTTTAACATCTCACGAGCAAAAAGTTTGAAACTGATGACGGACCTATAAAAAGTTTGTGGGCGGGATTTTGTCATGATTAACAATCGGACTCGAAAACGCGGCTACAGATATCAAAGCGTAGGATGAGATCATCTAATTATGTTACATGGTTGACATGGTCATTTAGAGAACTCAGGATCTAGCAGAAACATAATCTGAGCACAATAGGATAAACCATTATCATCTACTACGAGATGTTAATGGTTACGACATTAGCGCTGAGTCAAGTTTGCTGTGGTCACGGCATGATCAGTTTGCGGTAAGACGAGGTGTGTAAGTGTGGGTTGTTGCGTGCATGTCAACTTTATATTCCCTACTTTTTCTTCTGAGTAGTTTGTAAAAAAATCTCTTCTCTTAAGATGGGTGTTGACTTGGACAATGAAAAAAAAACGTAGGGTGTTTTCTCTGTGATGAGAACTGATCCTATTTTCTACATAGTAGCCATGTGAGATTCAAATTCAAGATGACAACAGAGTCTCTGATTGAAAGAGCAGTGGTGCAATACTACTACTACTAACACTACTACTACTACTACTACACTACTACTATACTACTACTACTACTACTACTACTACTACTACTACTACTACTACTACTACTACTACTATACGACTACGACTACTACTACTACTACTACTACTACTACTACTACTACTACTACTACTACTACTACTACTACTACTACTACTACTATTACTACTACTGCGACTATTATTATTATTATATTATTAATATTATTATTATTATTATTATTATTATTATTAATTATTATTAATTTATTATTATTATTATTATTATTATTATTATTATTATTATTATTATATATCATTATTATTATTATTATTATTATTATTATTATTATTATTATTATTATTATTATTATTATTATTATTATTATTATTATTATTATTATTATTATTATTATTATTGTTACTATTCAAATGATTAACTGGGCTGGCAGATGTATATCACCATCATAACTTCATTTGGGACATCAGCATCATCATCTCAAACCATCACCACCATGGCATCACCACGGTTACAACGACCATCACAGCATTGTCACTGCCACAGCCATCACCACCACATCACTTCTTCCATCACCACCACCACTAGAGCACCATCGCTACAACCACCACCTCCTCTTCTTCAGGCACTAGCATCAATACTACCAACATATTTGGAGTCTTTTGGTTATTTCTTTGAGTGTTTCGAGAACAATATCCTTAGATATCACAATATCTGAGCCTTATACTGATTTAAAATGGTTATTAAGTTTTAGTTTCTCGATAAACCGATAATTTTGTAATTACTAGTGATTGCTGCAAACGAATGTTTGAATGATGAAGATCGGAGTTTATTTTTGTTTTGGGTTTGATGTTAGCTTTTATATACTTTTTTTTTTGTATTTTGCGCACTTTTATTTTCCACACATGCGGACAAAATGCACTTTTTAAAAATAAAAAATACACTTTTAGGATCATAGAATACACTTTTTATTTGGGAAAGTTGGTAGTTCTGCTTTAGGTCTCTAGCAACACAATGTAGGTTACATCAGAGTCTGCTGAAACAAAAACATAAAATTCAAAAACCATTAAACGATAATATATATAATAAAATAAGCTCATAACCTAAATAATCCTAGATATAATTATAGTAAGACTAAAAACAAACGTAAAGATGATTTACAATGAAAACAATATCATCTGCCATACAAGATAACGAACATAGAAAGAAAAAGAAGAGAAAGAGAGAGGAACAGAAGGTGGGAAAAGTAGAGGGAGGGAAGAAAAGAAAAAGACAACCTACAAGCAGCGCATGCCAACCACCCTTCAACTGCATATTTTAAACCTCTGACAATCATTGAAAGTGGATAAATACAGCACTTAAAATGAATTAATGGAAACAGTTTAAAAGGAATATTCTTTGATGAATCCTTGTATGAATTAAAACCCAACCCTATTTTCTGTAAACAGTGAACCAGTCACCCTCTTGTCTAAATTCCATGACTCAAAGTTATATCCCGACCTTAAGTGACCTTGGTGCTGATGACTTTCGAACAGCCTGGTTGACCAATGTAATGTTGGCCAAAATGTTGTTACTGATGGTACAAATGGGGTCTGATAAACACAAACAACTTATTGTATACAATGACCACCTACAATATTGGAGAGCCAACAAGCATATGTTAGAACATTCACTATCACTGTCTCTCTCTCATAGCCACTATTCTCAACACAAACAAATAACCTAGAAACAATTGAGACCTTGAGTATGCTCCGGTATTTGGGGTAAATTTATAATTCAGAATATTCAGTAGGGCAGGCACGTATGTTGATAACAACAAGAGATGAAGTGAGAAGGAAAGTGCCAGAAGACAATAAGAAATGTTGTTTTTAAATTATTATTATTATTATTATTATTATTTATATTATTCTATTATTCTTTATTTTTATTATTATTGATATTATTATTATTATTATATTATTATTATTATTATTATTATTATTATTATTATTATTATTATTATTATTATTTATTATTATTATTATTATTATTATTATTATTATTATTATTATTATTATTATTATTATTATTATTTATTATTATTATTATTATTATTATTATTATTATTATTATTATTATTATTATTATTATCATTATTATTATTATTATTATTATTATTATTATTATTATTATTATTATTATTATTATTATTATTATTATTATAATATCATCATATCCGAATGATCATCCACCTTTACTATATTACTATTAATAGATTATTTGATTATTATCCGTATCTCCGATTCGATGATTATTTGTTTATTCGTTGGTCGGTATATATATATATATATATATATATATATATATATATATATATATATATATATATATATATATATATATATATATATATATATATATATATACGGATATGGTCTGGTTATACATGGATCACTCTTCATACGAAAACTGTATTTAAGCGAAAAATTAAATTGCAAAACTTTGTATGCCTACTCAACTTAGATGTTAATGGGTATCGAAACTATAAAAAGTGACGGATAATCTGAAATAATTACTACTACTACTACTACTACTACTACTACTACTACTACTACTACTACTACTACTACTACTACTACTACTACTACTACTACTACTACTACTACTACTACTACTACGAATACAAAAAGATATAGAACGAACATTTACATAGCACACTATTCTCTAAACGTATTCAATTACTTTACAAGGGGTGTCCAGCCAACAGTAACCTTCAACATTAGGAAGTGGATTATACTAACAAAAGGGTTAAAATGGAAAGGCTTCTTATAAGAACAAAACAGACAATTGACGTTTCGGGTCCAACCCTACGTCAGCACATCAATACACAAATAAACGTGGAAAACAAATAAAATGTAATGACAAATAACATTGTATCGTCTGTACTCAATGGTGGTTGCAGTATGAATGAAATGTTAGCGTAGCGTGGATAGGGTGCCCCAGGGGGTTGATCTAATTGATAAGAAAAGGTCAGCGTCAGGAACAGAACCTTCCAGAAAATAATGGAAGATAAAAGACATATTATTATTATTATTATTATTATTATTATTATTATTTATTATTATTATTATTATTATTATTATTATTATTATTATTATTATTATTATTATTATTATTATTATTATATTATTATTATTATTATTATTATTATTATTATTATTATTATATTATTATTATATTATTATTATTATTATTATTATTATATTATTATTATTATTATTATTATTATTATTATATTATATATTATTATTATTATTATTATTATTATTATTATTATTATATAGTAGTATAGTAGTAGTAGTAGTAGTAGTAGTAGTAGTAGTAGTAGTAGTAGTAGTAGTAGTAGTAGTAGTAGTAGTAGTATAGTAGTAGTAGTAGTGTAGTAGTAGTAGTAGTAGTAGTAGTAGTAGTAGTAGTAGTAAGTAGTAGTAGTAGTAGTAGTAGTATAGTAATAGTAGTAGTAATAATAATAGTATAGTAGTAGTAGAAAGCTGTAGTGAAACAGTAGGGGGCGTGGAGGGGGCGAGGTGAAAGGGTATGGCGGAGGTGTGTGTGTGTGTGTGGGGGGGTGTTGGATGAGCGAAAGTCGAATCTTCGCGAAGGAAATACTATCGATCGGATGGCGATGCGATAGTAAAGTGGAGTATACAGATAAATAGATAGATATATAGATATATAGATAGATAGATAGATAAATAGATAGATAGATAGATAGACAGATAGACAGACAGATAGACAGACATATAGATAGATAGATGAATAGGCAGAAAGATAGATAGATAGATAAAAAAGAGGGGAGAAAAAAAAACCCAAAAAACCCAGACAAACAGACAAACAAATAAACAAAACAACAATAACAACAACAACAAAAAAGAGAAAAATCAGGGAGGGGGGGGGTGAGGCGGACCGCTAGCGAGGGGGAGTTTGAGAGAGAGAGAGAGAGAGAGAGAGAGAGAGAGAGAGAGAGAAAGAGAGGGATAGAGAGAGAGGGAGGGAGAAAGAGAGAGAGAGAGAGAGAGAGAGAGAGAGAGAAGGGGACACACACACACACACACACACACAGAGAGAGAGAGAGAGAGAGAGAGAGAGAGAGAGAGCAATCAACAATACCAATAGCATTATACCATTGTTTGAGAGAGAGAGAGAGAGAGAGAGAGAGAGAAGAGAGGGATAGAGAAAGGGAGAGCGAGTGAGAGAGATAGAGAAAGGGAGAGCGAGTGAGAGAGAGGGAGAGAGAGATATAGATATAGATAGATAGATAGAGAGAGAGAGAGAGAGAGAGAGAGAGAGAGAGAGAGAGAGAGAGAGAGTAAGTGGATGGCTCAACTTCCGTACGAATATAGGAGTAGATGGGATGAACATGTTGATATATTTTAATAGAACGAGAATCATAACTGTTTTACAAACAATACACATGTAATTTAATACGACTTGTGCCGTTATTTGGTCGTTTGGTATGACATTCATTTTAGGGTCGGAAGATTCTGGGTTCAGCCAATAGCTGAGTCCCCGGGAAATAATATTTACTCACATTCTCTCACCGACCTCAGGTGTAAAATGAGTTCCCGACCGTTAAAAGCTTCGTCTGTTTTTAAACGTGTAAAACTAGTAAAGAAAAATGTACAGATCTGGAACGGAAGTGTGTGTGAAGATTTGCGTGGTTGTTTTGAATGCACTGACTGGAATGTTTTTATCGAATCATGTGATAGTGTGGATGAGCTAAATGACTGTGTGAGTGAGTATTTAAAATTCTATTAACAGCTAGTGTGTTGTAAAAAAGAAATAAGATATTATCCTAACAACAAGCCTTGGATAACAAAAGATCTAAAGCTTTTATTGAACCAAAAGACAACTCTCTTTACTAGTGGAAACAAAAAAGATCTGAAAACAAAACAAAAGGAGATAAAGAGAGTAATATCTATTTTTAGAAACAAGTTCAAAAATAAAATTGAAAAATACTTTTCTTCTGGGGATATAAAGGAGACGTGGCGGGGCTTCAAACTGCTGTTAACTATAATCCAAAGCCCACGATTATATCAGAAGATATCGTAATTGAAACTCTAAATAAATTTTATTCACGTTTCGACACAGCAAACATATTTGATATTGAAATTTATAAAAAAATTAAATTTGACAGGGCTTTGGAAGATGAAATGACTATTGAAACTAACGAGAGGAAGGCTACTGGGCCGGATGGATTGAAAGGAAAATTATTAAAAGAATGTGCAAATCAGCTTTCCCCCATTTATACACATATTTTTAACTGGTCCCTCCAATGCGTTTCGATCCCTGAAATTTGAAAAACTTCAAAGATTATTCCTGCTCCAAGAAAAGAAAAACTTGAATCTATGAACGATCTCAGACCTGTTGCGCTGACTTCAATAGTCATGAAATCTTTAGAAGTAGTTGTTCTTGTTAAAATTAGGAACCATTTTATGCCATTGAGTGATAGTCATCAATTTGCTTACAAACCAGGACCCAATATCAATAGCCATCCTGTTATATTTATTCTTATCTATATCAACCATTTCGTTTCCATCAAAACCAATGACACTGTTGCAATTAACGATAACAATACCAACATGGTTAGCACCATGATACTAATAATATCAACACTGTTGCAGTCAATACCTATATCAACAGACTTGGTACCATCAATTCTATTATCAACACAGTTGGCATCCTAAATACCAATACCAACACTGTTGTCATCATCAATAGCAATATCATCACAGTTGCCATCATCAATAGCAATATCAACACAGTTGCCATCATCTATACCAATATCAACACAGTTGACATCAATACTAATATTAACACAGATGACATCATCAATTCCAGTATCAACACGGTTGGAATAATTAAATAGCAATATTAACACAGTTGCCATCATCAATACCAAATCAACACATACTAATATCAACACAGTTGACATCATCACTACTATTATCAAGACAGTTGGCATCACCACTACCATTATCAACACAGTTGGTATCATAAATACAAATATCAATTCTGTTGCCATCATAAATACCAATATCAACACTGTTGTCAGAGAAGTAAGACCTGTAAATTTAAAAGGAACCTTAAATAGATGTTTAATGTTACACAATGTCAAAATGTTGTAAGCAGAGAGACGAAGAGAATGATAGCAGAGAAACACATACACACAGACACAAACACACACACACACACACACACACATATATATATATATATATATATATATATATAGAGAGAGAGAGAGAGAGAGAGAGAGAGAGAGAGAGAGAGAGAGAGAGGAGAGAGAGAGAGAGAGAGAGAGAGAGAATAGCTCAACTTCCGTAAGTGAACAGACCTATGAAATATAGGAGTACATGATTAAGCCGCCTGCCACTATGTGGACTTTTGGTATATCACTCGCTTTCGGATCGGAGGGTTCTTGTTTCGAATATTGTTCAGCAAGTAGTACCTGGCCATTAACAGCGTCGTCTGTGTGTGTGAAAATATTGTAATATCCCCAAACGTAATTTTCTTTTGTTTCTTTCCCTCATCCTTTTGTGATCAACAGGATGTAAGTATCAATCAAATATAGTCTTTCATTTATCTTACGCTCAATGGCATCGACCCTATTATCTATAATTATCCCAGAATCCAAAACCCAATAGCAATAGCCATAATGATATATTTTTTTTTCATTAGATATCTATTAGATTTAATCCATCAAAACCAATAACACAGTTGCAATCAACAATACCAATTGCATTATACCATTGTTTGAGAGAGAGAGAGAGAGAGAGAGAGAGAGAGAGACAGAGAGAGAGAGAAAGAGAGAGGAGAGAGAGAGATATATATAAAGGGAGATAGGGTGAGAGAGAGATAGAGAGAGAGAGAGAGATAGAGAGAGAGAGTAAGTGGATGGCTCAACTTCCGTACGAATATGGGAGTAGATGGGATGAACATGTTGATCTATTTTAATAGAACTAGAATCATAACTGTTTTACAAAAAATAAACATGTAATTTAATACGATTTGTTTCGTTATGTGGTCGTTTGGTATTACACTCATTTTCGGGTTGGAATATTCTGGGTTAAGCCAATAGTTGAGTCCCCGGAAAATAATATTTACTAACATTCTCTCGCCGAACACAGATGTGTAATGAGTTTCTGGCCGTTAACTTCGTCGTCTGTGTGTGGAAATATTGTAATATCCACTAACTGGCGTCATTTCTGGTATGACTTATCAGGCTGATGACTGGGGACACTTTCTAAAGTGCCGTGTGCACGTGTACTGTATATTGGGAAATACAAAATATCAAGTTGGTTTTTTTTCATACAATTGAGTACAAAAATTAATGATAAATCTATATGTACTGAGAGCAGTAAAATTTGAATGTTAATTTCTCCCATCCATGTTTGACTAACAGACTGTAATTATCCAAATACAGTCTTTCA
Source organism: Berghia stephanieae (assembly GCF_034508935.2). Taxonomy (NCBI): domain Eukaryota; kingdom Metazoa; phylum Mollusca; class Gastropoda; order Nudibranchia; family Aeolidiidae; genus Berghia; species Berghia stephanieae. The sequence continues at coordinate 22,931 of NW_027622934.1, forward strand.
TTTATTTTACTCTCAATGGCACCGACACCATTAACTATAACTATCCCAGAATTCAAAACCCAATATCAATAACCATCCTGTTATAATTATTCTTATCTATATCAATCATTTCGTTTCCATCAAAACCAATAACATTGTTGCAATCAACGTTACCAATACCAACACGGTTACCACCATCAATAATGTCAATATCAGTATTCTTGCCATCATCAATAGCAAAATCAACTCAGTTGCCATCATCAATACCAATATCTTCACTTTTGCCAGAAAAATAGGACCTGTAAAATAAAAAAGGAACTTGATATAGATGTCTCATAGCTCACAATATCAAAATCTGGTAAGCAAAGAGCCATAGAGATAGATAAAAAGAGATAGACACAAACACAAACACACAGACAGACACACACACACAGAATGAGAGAGGGAGAGAGAGAGAGAGAGAGAGAGAGAGAGAGAGAGAGAGAGAGAGAGAGAGAGAGGGAGAGGATGGCTTGACTTCTGTCAGTAAACACACCTGAGGAATATGGGACTAGCAGGGATGAAGATGTTAATGTATTTGAAAAGAGTAAAAATCGCAATGATTTTAAAACAATTAAACTTGTAATTTAATATGATTGTTTGGCAATATTCTTTTTGTTATGACACTCAGTTTCTGATCGGCATGTCCTGGATTCGAGTCCTTTTCTACAAAAAAAAAAAATGTTGAATCCTTGTGAAAAAATATTTACTAACATTCTGTTACCAAACTAATGTGTAAAATGAGTACCTGGCCATTAACAGCGTCGTCTGTGTGTGTGAAAATATTGTAATATCCCCAAACGTAATTTTCTTTTGTTTCTTTCCCTCATCCTTGTGTGATTAACAGCCTGTAAGTATCAATCAATTATAGTCTTTCATTTATCTTACGCTCAATGGCATCGACCCTATTATCTCTAATTATCAACACCCACTATCAATAGCCATAATGATATATTTTTTTCATTAGATATCTATTAGATTTAATCCATCAAAACCAAAAACACTGTTGAAATCAACAATACCAATAGCATTATACCATTGTTTGAGAGAGAGAGAGAGAGAGAGAGAGAGAGAGAAGAGAGAGATAGAGAAAGGGAGAGCGAGTGAGAGAGATAGAGAAAGGGAGAGCGAGTGAGAGAGAGGGAGAGAGATAGAGATAGAGAGATAGAGAGAGAGAGAGAGAGAGATAGAGAGAGAGAGAGAGTAAGTGGATGGCTCAACTTCCGTACGAATATAGGAGTAGATGGGATGAACATGTTGATCTATTTTAATAGAACGAGAATCATAACTGTTTTACAAAAATTAAAAACGTAATTTAATACGACTTGTGCCGTTATGTGGTCGTTTGGTATGACACTCATTTTCGGGTTGGAATATTCTGGGTTCAGCCAATAGTTGAGTCCCTGGGAAATAATATTTACTCACATTCTCTCACCAACCTCAGGTGTAAAATGAGTTCCCGACCGTTAAAAGCTTCGTCTGTTTCTGAATATATTGCAATATTCCGTAGCTGGCGTCATGTCATGTCTCGTCCTACTTGTTAAGTGAGGCTGATGACTGGGGACGCTTTCCAAATCGCCGTGTGCACGTTTACTGTACGTGTATTGCGTCATACAAAATATTAAGTTGTTGTTTTGTCATACAATTGGTTCAAAATGTTATAATATAACTATGTTTACTGACAGGCGTATTTCTTTGTACTTTCTCTCATCCATGTGTGACTAACAGATGGTAAGTATCAATCAATTTAAGTCCTTCATTTCTTTTTAGCATAACGGCACCGAAACTATTATCTATAGTTATCCCATAATTCAAAACCAATATCAATAGCCATACTTTTATATTTATTCTTATCTATATCAATCATATCCTTTTCTATATAACAAATACCATCATCAATACCAATATCAACACAGATGCCATCATCAATAAAAATATCAACACATATGCCATCATCAATACCAACATCAACACAGTTGTCATCATCAATACCAATATCAACACTGTTGCCTTTATCAAAACTAATATCAACACTGTTGCCATTATCAATACCAATATCAACACATATGCCATCATCAATACCAATATCAACACATATGCCATCATCAATACCAATACACTGTTGCCATCATCAATACCAATGTCAACACTCATGCCATCATCAATACCAATATCACCACAGTTGCCATCATCAATACCAATAGCAGCACAGTTGCCATCATCAATACCAATATCATCACAGAATTGCCAGACAAGTAGGACATGTGAATTCAAAAGGAACCTTAAATAGATGTCTTATGTTTGACAATATCAAAATTTGGTAAGCAAAGAGCCATAGAAATAGATAGAAAGAGATAGACACACACACACACACACACACACACAGAGAAAGAGAGAGAGAGAGAGAGACAAAGAGAGAGAAAGAGACAAAGAGAGAGAGACAAAGAGAGAGAGAGAGAGAAGGGAGAGAGAGCAAAAGATAGAAAGAGAGTGGATGGCTTAACTCCCGTAAGTAAACACGCCTGAGGGATATGGGACTAGCAGGGATGAAGATGTTAATCTATTTCAAAAGAGTAAGAATCGCAATGATTTTAAAACAATTGAACTTGTAATTTAATAATATTTGTGTGGCAATGTTGTTTTTGTTATGATACTCGTTATCAGATCTGAAAGATCTGGATTCGAGTCCTGTTCAGCAACAAAAGTTGATTCCTTGGGAAATAATATTTACTCACATTCTCTCACCAAACATAAGTGTAAAATGAGTACCTGGCCATTTTCAGCGTCGTCTGTCTGTGGAAATATTGTAATATCACCAAACCTAATTTTCTTTTGTTTCTTTCTCTCATCCATGTTTGACTAACAGCCTGTAAGTATCAATCAAATATAGTCTTTCATTTATCTTACGCTCAATGGCATCGACACTATTGTCTATAATTATCCCAGTATTCAAAACCCAATTGCAATAGCTATAATGATATATTTTTTTCATTAGATATCTATTAGATTTAATCCATCAAAACCAATAACACAGTTGCAATCAACAATACCAATAGCATTATACCATTGTTTGAGAGAGAGAGAGAGAGAGAGAGAGAGAGAGAGAGAGAGGAGATGAGGAGAGAAGAGAGAGAGAGAGAGAGAGGAATGAGAGTGAGATATATATATATATATATTATTATTATATATATTAAGAGAGGAGAGAGAGAGAGAGAGAGAGAGAGAGAGAAAGCATGTGGATGGCTCAACTTCCGTACGAATATAGGAGTAGATGGGATGAACATGTTGATCTATTTTAATAGAACTAGAATCATAACTGTTTTACAAAAATAAACATGTAATTTAATACGATTTGTTTCGTTATGTGGTCGTTTGGTATTACACTCATTTTCGAGTTGATTCCTTGGGAAATATATTTACTCCAATTCTCTCACCAAACTAAGTGTAAAATGAGTACCTGGCCATTAACAGCGTCGTCTGTTGTGGAAATATTGTAATATCCCCAACCTAATTTTCTTTTGTTCTTTCTCTCATCCATGTGTGACTAACAGCCTGTAAGTATCAATCAATTAGTCTTTCATTTATCTTACGCTCAATGGCATCGGCATATTGTCTTATTATCCAGTATTCAAAACCCAATTGCAATAGCCATTAATGATATATTTTTTTCATTAGATACTTATTAGATTTAATCATCAAACAATAACACAGTTGCAATCAACAATACCAATAGCATTATACATTTTTGATGAGAGAAGAGAGAGAGAGAGAGAGAGAAGAGAAGAGAAGAGAGAGAAGAGAGAGATAGAGAAAGGGAAGAGCGAGTGAGAGAAAGAAAAGGGAGAGCGAGTGAGAGAGAGAAAGGGAGAGCAAGTGAGAGAGAGGGAGAGAGATATAGGTAGAGAGAGAGAGAGAGAGAGAGAGAGAGAGTAAGAGAGTGCAGAAGAGAGGAGATGAGAGAAGAGTAGGGAGATGAGAGAGAGAAGTAGTGATGGCTCAACTTCGTACGAATATAGAGTAGATGGGATGAACATGTTGATATATTTAATAGACGAGAATCATAACTGTTTTACAAACAATACACATGTAATTTAATACGACTTGTGCCCTTATTTGGTCGTTTGGTATGACATTCATTTTTGGGTCGGAGGATTCTGGTTCAGCCAATAGCTGAGTCTCCGGGAAATAATATTTACTCACATTCTCTCACCGACCTCAGGTGTTAAAAATGAGTTCCGATCGTTAAAAGCTTCGTCTGTTTTTAAACGTGTAAAACTAGTAAAGAAAAATGTACAGATCTGGAACGGAAGTGTGTGTGAAGATTTTCGTGGTTGTTTTGAATGCACTGACTGGAATGTTTTTATCGAATCATGTGATAGTGTGGATGAGCTGATTTACTGTGTGAGTGAGTATTTAAAATTCTATGAACAGCTAGTGTGTTGTAAAAAAGAAATAAGATATTATCCTAACAACAAGCCTTGGATAACAAAAGATCTAAAACTTTTATTGAACCAAAAGAAAACTCTCTTTACTAGTGGAAACAAAAAAGATCTGAAAACAAAACAAAAGGAGATAAAGAGAGTAATATCTATTTTTAGAAACAAGTACAAAATTAAAATTGAAAAATACTTTTCTTCTGGGGATATAAAGGAGACGTGGCGGGGCTTCAAACTGCTGTCAACTATAATCCAAAGCCCACGATTATATCAGAAGATATCGTAATTGAAACTCTAAATAAATTTTATTCACGTTTCGACACAGCAAACAAATTTGATATTGAAATTTAAAAAACTTAAGTTTGACAGGGCTTTGGAAGATGAAATGACTATTGAAACTAACGAGAGGAAGGCTACTGGGCCGGAAGGATTGAAAGGAAAATTATTAAAAGAATGTGCAAATCAGCTTTCCCCCATTTATACACATATCTTTAACTGGTCCCACCAATGCGTTTCGATCCCTGAAATTTGAAAAACTTCAAAGATTATTCCTGCTCCAAGAAAAGAAAAACTTGAATCTATGAACGATCTCAGACCTGTTGCACTGACTTCAATAGTCATGAAATCTTTAGAAGTAGTTGTTCTTGTTAAAATTAGGAACCATTTTATGCCATTGAGTGATAGTCATCAATTTGCTTACAAACCAGGACCCAATATCAATAGCCATCCTGTTATATTTATTCTTATCTATATCAACCATTTCGTTTCCATCAAAACCAATAACACTGTTGCAATTAACGATAACAATACCAACATGGTTAGCACCATGATACTAATAATATCAACACTGTTGCAGTCAATACCTATATCAACAGAATTGGTACCATCAATTCTATTATCAACACAGTTGGCATCCTAAATACCAATATCAACACTGTTGTCATCATCAATAGCAATATCATCACAGTTGCCATCATCAATAGCAATATCAACACAGTTGCCATCATCTATACCAATATCAACACAGTTGACATCAATACTAATATTAACACAGATGACATCATCAATTCCAGTGTCAACACAGTTGGAATAATTAAATACCAATATTAACACAGTTGCCATCATCAATACCAAATCAACACATACTAATATCAACACAGTTGACATCATCACTACTATTATCAACACAGTTGGCATCATCACTACCATTATCAACACAGTTGGCATCATAAATACCAATATCAATACTGTTGCCATCATAAATACCAATATCAACACTGTTGTCAGAGAAGTAAGACCTGTCAATTTAAAAGGAACCTTAAATAGATGTTTAATGTTACACAATGTCAAAATGTTGTAAGCAGAGAGACGAAGAGAATGATAGCAGAGAAACACATACACACAGACACAAACACACACACACACACATATATATATATATATATATATTATATATATATATTTTATATATATATATATATATATATATATATATATATACAGAGAGAGAGAGACAGAGAGAGAGAGAGAGAGAGAGAGAGAGAGAGAGAGAGAGAGAGAGGATAGCTCAACTTCCGTAAGTGAACAGTCCTATGAAATATACGAGTACATGATTAAGCCTCCTGCCACTATGTGGACTTTTGGTATATCACTCGCTTTCGGATCGGAGAGTTCTTGGTTAGAATATTGTTCAGCAAG
>NW_027622935.1:0-11180 GCF_034508935.2 Berghia stephanieae
TTTATTTTTTTTGGGGGTTTGGGAAAAAAAAGAATTTTTGTACTCATTTGTGGTATTGTTCCCCTATAAGAAAAGAAAGCTGGTAGTATGTAATCAAAAACAAATTTAAAAATCTCACAGAAGAATGAAAGCTCCTAAAAATTCAAAGGAGGAGCGAAAATTTTTTTGTAATCAAAAACATCAAGATTTTTTAAGCATTGTGTGTAGCACCCTTTTAAAAAGATCGAAAGGCTACAAAAAACTGAAGCGGGGGGGTTTTTTGGGGGGTTTTTTTTTCCAGTTTTTTTTTTTTATATTGCTCTTTTTTTTTCTATTAATTTAAAAAGCGGGTCGTATTTACAAAATTTAATATAAATGATAATGACTCAGCAATAAATTTGATATCTAAAGTTTAAAATGTTTATTTTGTTTGGCTAATTTCGTTTGGAAATGGTTTTAATTCTATGATCATTTGTGCATTTAACAATATTAATACCCCCACCTTATAATGACACCTGTGACTTTAAAATATTTTTGCTTTTGGACAACCTAATTTTATATTCCGGGTTTTATTAGCTTGAATCGTGGGAAGAAGTAAGGCCCTCATTGTCAAGGAAAATGTTCCAAAGAGTGTTAAATTCAGTTTTAATGAATTTTGCGTGTTCAAAGTTCCAAAGAAAATTCACAATCCATCTGATTCTCATTTGATCAAATCATAAATTAAAGGGTATGTCGCCTGATGGCCCAACTTTATGCCGTCAAAGGGGGAATAAAAAAAAAATGAGATAAAATAAAAATAGAGTAATAATAATAATAATAAAAAAATAAAATAAAATAATAAAAATATAATAATAATAAATAATAATAATAAATAAAAACAATAATAATAAAAATTTATAATGATAATAAAAATTTTAAAATTACTTTGTTTTGCGTCACCCCAATTTTAACAGATCAAGACTTTTACATTCTAAAGAAGATAAAAAAAATCGATGAAAAAAATAACATAGAAATTTTCATTTATGACATAGAAAAGGACATTACATTTTACCAGTATGGGTAAAATTATTTACCAAATAAAAACGTGAGACAAAAAAGTATTTTTAAAAGTTGAGTTTAAGTAGCTATGATTTATTTTTTAATTATTTCATTAAAAAAATACTTTCCAAAAATTTTTGACTATTTGTTTTCAATATGTAAAAGCAATGGCTTTTAAAAAAAAATGTAAGTTAATGGTTTAAATTGTTTTCAATATTTATCTTTTTGGGGTTTTTGGGTTCATTAAATTTTAAAACTTGATTATAATGAAGGGAAGTAGGTCTTTATTAAGTTGGGGTAGAGTGGGGGAACTTCGCCACCCCTGGCGGTCGTCCTCTTCTTCGCTTATTTCAGTCTAAAGATGTCAATTTTCTTAAATAGAACGGTCATCAAGCAATTACCCAATCAGTGAGAGATTTTTTTAAACTTGTTCCCCTATTTAAATTTCAAATCTTTATTTTCGCATTTAAAAAAGTTTTAAAAGCTCGGGGGGAAATTCGCAAGTTGGGGGAATTTTCGCCACCACTGCGGGAAATTCGCCGCTCGATTTAACACTTTTTTTATCGTGAATTTTATGACTTTTAATTTTTATTTTTTTTTCCCCAGTTTATATTGATAAATTTGTAGTAATTACTATATTTTATTTATTTACAATGGCAAAAAACTAAAAATTTCAATGACCAACGGCAAGTTTATAATTGCGTTTATGATATTTATATGAAGGGGCGAAAATGACAAAATTCTTTTCTTGGTTTTGCTGAACATTTTTATCCTATTTTTCTCTTAATCTTTTGTTTTCCATTTTGGTTTTCTTTGAATTTCCCAAACCATTTTTTCTACAAATATATAAAAAACTGCTTAAATTTATAGTAAAAAGTTCATTAGTCCAGTTAAATTACTTAATAATCATTACTATCCTCATTATGTAAATTTTATGCACTATAACGCACCTAGACACTGCATAAACCAATCAAATTAAATAATTAATGGGTCAAAAAAATCTCAATGCCCCCTTTAAACATTTAATTAATAATATTTCGACAAAACAAGCGACAAATGTCCCAAATTAGAACGGCGAATTCCCGATACTATGGCGAAAATTTTCCCCGAAAGGCAGTGATATCATTGGCCCCTCAATTAAAAAATAAAACAAATTTATTTTTAAATATTGCAAATGATGGAAACATAAAACTAATGTTTAAATCATACAATATCAAAATAACAGGTTGTAGGGGTAAGGATCTAAGCTGAAAAACGCTTAAAATAAACAACGATGAAAAATTAGGACTTTGGAATGGGCGGTTGTTGGGAAATTTCGGACGAATCAGGCGCACAGAACGACAGACACGTTTATGACTTTATTGACACGATTGTGTCATATATTAAATTACTAAATGCTGATTGGTAAGATAAAAAAATTTTAAAGAAAAGAGCATCCAAAGTGATGATTGTACACTTGACTCGTCCAATATTAGGTAAGATGGGTTATTTGCATTTCAAGAGAGGTTTGTGAGAAGTGGCGAATTTTCCGACGGCGAATTTCCCGACTCTACCCTATACTTCTTGCTTTCATTATTTGATCTCTTTTCTCTTTTCCTGCGAGTAATAGCACTTAACTGACAACCATTTTCAATCACAGCAGTTGTTGGATAGCTAGGCCTGATAGATCTGGAAAAACTTGTGAAATACTAATGTCCTTTCCAGAGTAAACATGCAATTCATGCAGGCCTTTTAATGCTTCAAATATTAGAATAAACTACATGGGTATAGGGTCTTTGAAGGACAACTTCGTTATTTTGTTGTTTTTTTAAAAAACAAATTGGGCAAGAAAGTTTGCCTCTCTTTTATATCATACCAATTATTTTTATATCTTTACAATTGGGGTACTATTTTTTTTTTTGGTCACCGCAGTTCCTTTTCAGTTTCAGAACAAAAATTGACAAATGATTTCTCCCATCCATAGTCACATAGATGGAAGTTATTTTTAAATTGTTTTGTTTTCTTTTGTTTAAAAATAATACACACTTCCATTATATAATTCTATATTGAGTCTCAAATACCTACAGACTTTTTCTTTTTCAGTTAGAGCTTTTTCACTCTGATTGATTTATTGATTTATTTATTTTTTAAATTGTAGACAAGCGCAGAGGGTTTAGGGGTGCTGGAAGAAAAAATTGGCACAGAAAAAGTGACTACAATTGTGTTACAATTGGACGATTTTTCCATATAATTTTGATCTGTTTTCTTTCTTTTATATATCAAATATTTATAATATTAAATATACTTATATTTATATTATATATATATATATATATAAATTATAAATATTATATATATATAATATAAAATTATATATATATATATATGCTCACAAACAAGATCTCTGATATAACAGGAATCACCCATGTTGTCCAAGTGGGCAAATTGGGGGTTAATAATCGTGCTCAAGGAAAAAAACGAAAGTGCCTGAAGTGGGCTCGAACCCAGGTCATCCGGATCACAGTGCAATGCCTTAACCACTCGGCCACTTTGCCCCCCCATATATATATATTAATTAAATATATATATATATATAATATATATATATATTATATATATATATATATTATATATAATATTATTATAAAATATATCATCATCACCCATTGCCTTTTTCACCCTGGGTCGGGGTTATAGCCACAGACAAACAGTTTCCATCCTTCTCTATCCTGAGCTAACAAGCTAAAAAAAAAGGAATTTTTGGTTTGCCCGTCTGCGTTTCTGTAAGGTTTGAGTTTAACGGAAAGGGGTGTTAACCCTTTGCCAACCCCCAACCTGGAGGACCAGGTGACCCAAAGATGGGGGAATCACACACCATTTAGTCGCCTTTTACGACACGCTGGCTTGGCGTTGGCAAATTTTTGACCCTCTCAGTTGAGGGACCCCGGACACCACCCCGGGGAAATATAATAAATATTATATAAATATATAAAAAATATATATATATATATATATATTTTATATATATAGTGAGTTATATATGTATGAGAGTGTGTCTATGGATGTGTGTTGGTATGTCCGAATCTGCAGTATGTAATTTTTTTTACTGATGGTCAATGGGAAAACCTCTCGAAGCTTCAGTATAAGTGCTATATAAATGTACATTTATTATTATTATTATTATTATTATTATTAATTATTATTATTATTATTATTATTATTTTATTATTATTTTTATTATTATATTATTATTTTTATTATTATAAACATTATTATTATTTTTTTATTACTATTATTTTATTTGCCAGATCTGATTTGACCAGATAGCAGAAAAAACAAGCCATAGATGTCTTTGCCTCTAATGTCAAATGTGTGCTTTTATCCCCCCCCACGAGGAACAAAACAGTATTAGGTATTGATCCAGGATTTCGCAACGGGTGTAAAGGGGGCGTCGTTATCCCCTCTGGCCTGTATAGACACAGCGTGATTTACTTCCATAATTCTAGTTCATTTACAGAAAGGAACAAGCTTGCTTTTCTTTTGAGCATTACAGGTAAGGGAAAACATATTGCCAGGCTATATACCTTTATTATGTAAGCTATGATGGTGTGGAATTCAGCTTAAGTTTACTAACTTATCCTCCCCATTGAGCTGAAAATTTTGCCCCATTATTGTTTTTTTACTTTTTCGAGCTTCAAACAGTAAAAGTTTACAATGTATTTCAATTGTAGATTTGTTGGAAAAAGATAGATATACATTCTTTAGAGCCCCAGGCTCATGGTATTAGAGTGTACATCGTTCTTGTAAAAATTCGATAAAACAACACAATGTGCTTCACAGTCATTTTAAAATAAAACTGCTTAAAATTAAAAAGCTAAACATACATCATTTCATACATTTCTTTTATGTAACCAAATTTTTTTTAATGGAAATGAATTGAAAGACAGACGAGTTTAAATTTTCTTTTATAACAGTTCAATGGTGTCTTCTTTTTAAAATTTTAAATTTCAAATTAGGAGAACATTGTAAAACATTATAAAGAAGCTGAATTTTTTCTTCATCAGAACTTTTGAATTTAAAAACTCTGTCTCAAAAAAAAAACTTGAGCAAAATCTACTAAACATGCTCAAAGCACTTTACAAAGGGTCCTGACCAACAGCAACACACACCATGTAGAACGAGACAAGACGCCTTTTAGGCGATACGAACAGAGACATTGGTGTTAATGGCCCCGGACTCATTTTAAAACCTGATAGGTGAGAGAATGTCATAAAAAGCCCTTTTTCCCAAAGGGCCCCAACTATGCTCAAGGCCCTATCACACATGAACATAGGGGATTTTTTAATATGACCTACAGTTTATTTATAAGAGGTGTTAAATTAAAATTTTATTGTCAACCTTTTATTGATATTTTCCCCAGATGTGAAATAATCGCCATTGGGAATGGTGTACTTTCAGAGAGACAGAGTTTATCATATCAGAAATGATTTTTTAGTCAAGTGTTCCAAGCCTCTTAGTGTTGTCTATTGGTAAGGTGGCAAAACATTTCATTTTTTTTGAAAATTGAATTTATCGGTGACAGCATAACTTTTAAGAATGTCTTTTTACCAAATATTGCAAAATCAAATGGTCCAGGATTTGAGGAAAATTATTATTCAGACATGAAAATCACCAAAGGTATGAACTTACATTTTCCTAGATTCTTCACATTGAGGTTTTTTTAAAACTCGTAGCTAATGTGCTTGATAATTTTACCATCTCTCCGCAAAGACTTTGCACTCTGTGCTTACACATAATTTTCAGGATTTTTTTGGGTTTGATTTTAATTTATGGTAATATACAAAATGGTTTACTGGTGTGTTTTGTTTCATTAAATTTTTTGAAATTTCAAAGATTGATTTGATTTTTATTCCACTTTCAGCATAGTGGATGAATGTGGAGCTTCAATTTAAAAGTGTCTCCGACCAAGCAAAAAAAGATCTTCCTGATCTCGACCCAACACTCCGAGGAGAGCGGTATACAATTTGTTTTTAAAAAGATATATTAAGATTTGCATGCAGTGTAATTGAGTTTCCCTACTAAATGCAGAGTTTGTACAAAAGGGTTTCACAGATGCTTTTTCTGTATGAAATTTAAGTTTACTTCTTCCCCGACTAGTCAGTTGTAAATTTAAGGACAGAGCAATCAAAATCTATAAAATCGGTTGTAGCTCAATGTTTTAGTTTATAGTTGTGAGGCAAAAGGGAAAATCTGAGCTCTGTCCATAGATGTATCTAATTCCTTTTTATTAAAAGGTTTTTTAATGACAAATTTTTCCAAGCATTTTTATACCCTCCTTTCTTTTTCCTTTAGTCTGAAAAGGTGCTGATGATGATGAGATTCTCTATTTCAAAATAGTCATGACACAAAACGTAGGGACAAATCAAGAATTAGAAACAAGTGACTTCCAATAGCTGAACAAAATAAAATAAGAATTATAGAATAAAACCCCAAAACAAACTAAATTCAACATCATTTTATGTATGGGGTGAATTTGTAAAACTATTTATGTCCATCTCTAATAAGTTTTAAAAATTCATTCATTAATCTACTTATTTATTTTGATTAATTATTTATTTTTTGCTTTTGTATTTTTTCAATGTGTCTATTGCAAAACGACTTGTGGATCCTCTGGCAGAGTTTGTCAAGATTGATCCACAACACCTGGGGGTTGGAATGTACCAGGTACCTGACTGTGTTTAGTTTGAACGCTTAAACCTCTACTTAGGGAATATCTTTTTTAAAAACTTTTTTCTTATGGAAGTAATATTTGTATTTTCGATTTTTTTCTGGCGCTTTGCGATCTTTGGTATAACATTTGCCTTCGGACTGATAGATCTCTGGTTCAAGTTCTGCTTTTGGCAGCACAAAGTTTAGTCCTTGGCAAATGTTCTTTACTTTTCATTTTCTCACTGTACTCAGGTGTAAAATGAGTACTTGACCAGTAACAGCATTGTCTCTTCAGAAAAAATTGTAATTTTTTTTAAAAGCTCTTTTCATGGGGATTAAAGTTGATAATATACCAAAATCTTATTCATTCAACTCGACATTCCCAGAAAATTTTCTTCCTTTTTCTCCCAGCACGATGTGAGTAAAACCAAACTGCAATCAGCCCCGGATTCTGTCGTGGAGGAATGTGTCAGTTTTGTGGGTGTCGATCTCAACACATGTAGTGAATGTTTATTGAGGTAAGAGTAATCCTTATTTTATTTTTTGTCCTATGGATAAAAACAGTTTTCACTTTATGTATATAACATTTTTCCACCTTCAAATTACAGTTTCTCTTCCTTCTCTCCATCCCCCTTTTTTCTATCTCTCTCACTCTTATTTCCATCATTTTTTACTTAGCAGCTTGCTACAGCTATTGTTATTGCTATTGTTGTTCCGTTCCTTCTTGGGGGGGTCTTTTTCTTTTTACGGGTGCTGAAATCACCTAAATGTGTCACAAGTTTCATAAAACCCTTAAGAACAAAAGAGGTCCGTTCTTTGAACATAAGCTATCAATAAAATTTCCTTTTTATGATTATGTGTTCAGTCTTCAATGCAAATGCCTTACCTTTCAATTTTGTTGTTTTATATTCGCTTTTACAGGGGAGTGTCTGGTTTGAGTGCCACGAAGGCCAAAAAAATCATTGAATGGAGGAAAAGAATGGTGCTTTTATCAACAGACATCAGTTACTAGATATCAAGGTAAAGTAATGATTACTTTCCTGTTTTTCTCAAGATGGAAACCATGCTTATTTGGGGCCGTTGGTAGTTTGAACAATGCTGCATTTCAGATTGTAACAACTTTCAAGTGAAATTTGAGTATGGTTTGTGTTGATTCTTCGGGTCTCTTTCTCTCTTTTCCTTATTTTTTTTTTTTACCTTTTATTTTCAAAGGGGCCCATTACAGAGGATTATGAGCTGTGTGGTTTTTTAAAAAAATACACACACTTACACTTAGTATTTCCCACTTGGGCTTTTATTTTTAAAACTCATAGCAGTTAATTCGAATTAATTCGAAAGCCATTGTTACCATCAATATTATTTCATTTATTTATTACTTTTACCTACATTTCTTTTTTGATGAGAAAGTTGTTTAAGCTTGAAATGCTCATTGCTTCAACTGTGTAAAAACTTTTGCCCTGTACAAAAAGAATCTCCCTTGTTTTATTTATTTCTAAATATTTTTTTTTTTTCTTTCTCCTTTTCCCAAGGTTCTAGGTGAGAAGGGGTTTGAGCAGTGTGCTGGTTTTGTAGGATTACACACAATGGAACGAAGATGGGTAAGGACAAAATCGTTTAATAATGTCTGAGCTGTGATAAGTTGTACCGGGCTAGATCGGAATAATAGTGCACTTGAATGGATCTGTTAGAATCAATTTTTTTTTTTCTATCAATTTCTCCGTCCATCTTGCATTGATTTTTTTCTCTTGGACATGGTAAAAAATATTTTTTTATACATGATATCTTTTAAAAATTTTTACTTCAAATTTTAAGATTCCAATGAATTAGTTATGCCGTGAAAGACAAATTGTTAAATAGAAGATTCTAGCATTAACTCTTTAAAAAAAAGAAAAACTTTACCGAAGGTTCCCCGTTGCAAAAGTTGACATTAAAGGAAGAAATCAAACGGGAGTGATGAAGACGCCCAAGAAACAAAAAGTGGTGCTAGGAAAAGCAATTAGGTTCAAATGGTAAAGGCACAAGTCTAAAAAAGGCCAAATTAGATGTCCCGTAAATGGAATCCCTTAGATGCACTGCCATTATCCTGAAGGTATGAATCGCACATAGGTAAGTGAATCTAATTTTCTCTTCTGGTTTTCAAATGGTATGGAGCCATTTCTTCCCTTCCTTGCAGTATTATTTTAATCATCTGCCCGAGTTTAGTATAACTTCACATACTTTTTCTCATCCCTGCATCGTGCATTTGTGAGGTGAATCATCGATGTGGCACCACTATGGTTCTCTGCTCTTTCTACCTTTATTTATTTTAATGAGTTTATTTTTTTTTATCACTTTTCCTAACTAAGCAATGTATTTATATAAGAAAACCTCCTATAAATTTTTTTTTTTTTTTTGAAAATTTTACAAAGTTTTCCTGAAGGTTATGTGAGATAAAAAATGTATCTAAATTGTTTTGCTACTTATGCCATGGTAAAAGACTTAGCAGTATGGTCTTTGCAATTTGTAACAATAAATGAAATGAGTAGAGAATAAAAATTTGCATGATGAGGATTTGCATCCACAACAGAGTCATGGGTTTAAATCCCTTCGCGGCAAAGTTTATTTTCCTGTTTTTTCTGGGCACTTCTCTACTCATTTCATTTCTTGTTATCATCAACATCAAGTAAGTGCCTGATTCACTTACTTTTCTGAATTAATATAGTCTTTGTCTAAAGTGGTCTTGTGGTAGACACTCGCTTTCGGATCGGACGGTCCTGGGTTCGAGCCCCGCTCTGCGCCTAGTTGAGTCCTTGGAGATTGGGTCTTTACTCACCCTTCTCTCACCATACTCAGTGTAAAATGAGTACCTGGCCGCTAATAGCATTGTCTCGTCTGAAAAAATTGTAACATCGCCTAACAGGCGTCTTGTCCCTATTAAATGTTAACTGTTGCTGTTGGCCAGGACTCCTTGTAAAGGCTTTGAGCACATGCGGATATTCGCTATATAAAAAGCTCTTTTTTTGTTTTCTTTTTTTTTCTTTTTTATTATTTTTTTTTGTTACCCAAATATTGTACTATTTGCTGAATGGACCACATTTCTTGTCCTCTTTGCTCATTGTCCATTTAGTCCATCTTGGGAAAGTTTCAAATTGTAATGGATGCCCTTTTTCTGACAAAAACCATAAGACTGGCTTTTTTGTAATCTTCCCAGCTGATCTTTTTGATTTGTGTAAAGATGAAAGTATGGTTGAATAGTTGGGGGAAAGGGCTAATGGATACGTACCCTTTTCTGTGATTTAAGGGTGGTACCATTTGAGGATGAGATGTTTTGCATGAAATGTTTTCATATATGGTCTGAATGAGAAAAAAAAAATTGGACTTCTTTTTTTTTTTTTTTTTGCAAAGGACAACCTGGATCATCAGGAGATATTCAAAATTGTTGTAAAGATTAGAAAAAAAAGTTGTTTACTGTGTATAAGCTCTTTATAAATGCCTTTCCTTTGAGTACTGTCTCAATTCCTTTTCCTGAGACATTAACTCTCCCGTTTCACCCTCATTGAAAACTGAACAAATAAGTAAAATGGTTCGATGATGCAAAGATATACTGTTCATTATACATTGATTCACACAGTTTCTCAAGTTTTTAAATAAATACATTTATTTATTATTTGGGTTTTTTTATTCAATTATTCTTTTTAAAATCCCCTCCAGCTTTCTCACATATGTTGGGGCTAACCCAGGGGGATGTTGGGACTGATGACTTTATCAGAATAGTGAGGCAAAAATCATCTATTAATGGTAACTAAATTTTTGCTACTGATATAATTCTTTTAAAAAGAATTGAATCTTCAAAAGATTTAAGCTTGAGAGGGAAAAATGTTTACTGTAAAATGAAGTGTTTTCCAACATTTATGTGAAATTTTCGGCCATTCATTAAAATGGAAATGAGCAATATTTTTCGAATGTGCAAGCTTGCAGAAAATGCGTCTTTGTGAAAATGCTACGATGTGACAGGTTTCATTTAATACCATTTTCTTATTTGAAATTATTACCATATGATTTTTGTTTGTTTGTATAAGTAAGCATATTGAAAACAAATTTTTTGATAATAAAAGGAGCACAGTTGTTTTAAACTGGCAGTGAGGAAGTAAAACAAAAAGAACTGGCAGTCAAACTGTGTCGGATGCTGAAAGAAAATACCGGCCTAGGGGATGAATATACTTTCTTACCCATATGGCCAAATCAGGTTTAAATGTTTTGAAAGAGCTGACCTTACTAAAGTTTGCAAGATAAATAATCAAAATTTTGGTCCTTTAAATCTTATTATTCAATCTTAAAATAATCATTGATTTTATGAGTCACATTATTATTTATGTATATTTACAAAAGTTTTTTTTAAGGCCTGAAATCATATTTTTTTTCCCTTTTTCCTTTTTTTTTTTTGTCTCCTAGATTTTTAAGGGCTTTCAAGATAAATACAAAAATTCCTTTTTCCC
>NW_027622936.1:0-11170 GCF_034508935.2 Berghia stephanieae
GATTTTTTTTCACACATCATTAGTAATCTAAAAAAAAGTTTAAGACAAACCTTCCCTGAGTTAGTCAATAGATAAACTCACCCAATCTGGTTTTGCACGACTGGATTAAAAAGAGGTCTCTCAATCATGCATCTCCCTCCTCTCCCTCTCCATGACTTTTTGTTATAGTTATAGTTTCCTCATCGCGCAATATATTCCCCAAAAGGGTGAGTCTACGAGGAATTTTCAGCTAAGTTTTATTTCTTTCTATATTTTAGAATAATATAGTTTGTTTTGTGTATTAATATTATATTTTAAATTTTTATTTAATTATCACCCCTCCTCTATTTTAAATATTACCTTGAAACGCACCTTCCACCCCGTTCTCCCACTTTCATTCTGTCCCCTCCTCTCTCTCTCTCTCTCTCTCTCTCTCTCTCTCTCTCTCTCTCCTCTCTCTCTCTCTCTCTCTCCTCCTTCTCTCTCTCTCTCCTCCCTCTCCTCCTCTCTCTCTCTCTTTCTCTCTCTCTTTCCTCTCTTTGTCTCTTTCTCTCTCTCTATCTATCTATCTATCTATCCCCTCTCCCCTCTCTCTCTCCCCTCTCTCTCATCTCTCCTCCCCTCTCTCTCCTCCTCTCTCTCTCTCTCTCTCTCTCTCCTTTAAAATCTTTTTTTATCAATATCTTTACAGCGAAGCTGGGGGACCACTAATAACAATATTGTATCTCGTATTCTTCATACCCCCCCCCCTATCCCCCTACCTTATTCTTTATATATATATATATATAAATATATATATATAAAATTATAATATATATATATATATATATATATTATATATTATTTTAAAAATTTACCATAATGGTGGGCATCGTATATATATATATTAAAATAATAATTTCCTCTCCATTGCTACATGTCTAGCACTGTTCAAACAACACCATACCAAATTTTAACCAATGATTGTTTGATCACCCACGAAACCCCAACGGTGGTGGCAAACGTAAACAGAGAATGATACCTGTTCATATTTGGGCATATATAGACCACCCTCCCCAACCCCCCCGCAAAGATCGCCAACAACAATGATGACACTGCCACTGTCGTCGGCATCGTCGTTAAACGTCAGCATCACCACCATCATCATCGCTGACGTATTCATCGTTGTCGTCGTCATCGTTACCCACCATCACCACCACCACCATCCCCCGCATCGACGCCGCGTTGTCAGCATCACCATCACCATTATCATCGCTGTCGTTATCTTTTATCGTCAGCACCACCACCACTATCGTTGCTGCCGTCGTCGATATCGTCACCACCAACATCACAAGTGTCACCACCACCATCACCACCAAAGTCACCACCAGTGCTACCACAACCTCCACCATTATTGTCAGAATTTATAAACCATTGCCATCATCATCCTTCGTCACGTCACCATCAATCACAATTCAATAAACATAATGTATTATAATTCTCAGTCGGGCCGAAACAAGTCCTAAAAAAATCAATTTGTGACTTTAATAGTGTCATCGTGTTTATTTAATGAAACGTAGCTAGAAGAATCGGAGATGTAGTAATCTTACGTGAATTAACGCCTATCAATTTTAACATCCTGTCACATCCAAGGACATTAGGACTGGCGGGGGTATTTTATAAATTTTTTATAATTCTATTAAAATAAAATCGGAAATATCAACACCTTCAATATATCGAATACACAAATATCACAGCTTTAACATTGTGTTTTTATGTTTAAACCATCCATCACCATCAAAAGATAAAAAAATAACACATGCAGTCATGCGGCTTATGCGAGATATGTAAGACCTTTATTGAAATATATATTTTTTTATTGATCGATTTATAATTTTTGGTGATTTTAATCTACATTTTGATTCAGCTGACCCATATTCAAAGCGTATGGGGAATCTGTGGCGGGTTTTGTGTTATTTTTGGGGGATCGAGTCCGACCGATAGCTCAATGGTCGGATTCGAACTAGTATGCCGCTATGGCTCTCGTTACCAGCTGCGCCACTCAACCTATACCACAAACGGGTCAGTTTAATCTAGGGTGATTAAGAATTGCCTTAGGGTCCCCTTATAACTCAATTGTATTAATAACAAGTGAGTCAAGACAATAAAAAGCCCAATACAATAATAACAATTCTATACATAAAGTTTAATTTGATTTTTACAGGAATAGATAGAAAGAATAGGTATTTTAATTAAAAATCAGGAAGAATAGCTCTAATTGAGTGGATCTAATTTATTATTTATTTATCTATTGAAATTTTTTTGATTTATTTGTTGATTCATGTATGATTGATTGATTGAGTTAGTTTTTAATCATCTGTGTCTGTGGGAAATACATTTGAAAAATGGTATAAGCCCGGCTTTCTTGATTGAGGCAAATGTATCAGCTGTTCCAGGTTGGCTCTTTCTTGCAGGTTTTTTTAGACTTCACAACAGTGTTGTAGTTATGGACGACATCAGGGGTTTACCACAGCAAGGACTGGAGGCAGAGATTCGGCACGGCCTGGGGCTTAAAGGGATAAGGACCTTCAATTAAGAGTCAAAACAACAAGTCTTAGAGCCAATCGATTTTGTCTTTCGCCCCCGGGATCGTCCTTGAGCGACATATCATAATAGCCTTTATTTGCCGACAAAGGCAAGGAGAAGCAGTAATTCCATATAATGGTAGTTAGTACATATAGTATCAAACAACAACTGACAGTCGAGCGATTTTAAACATGATGAGAATTTAACAGGTTGTGCTATGGTATTTCTTTATTATTTTTTAAATTAATTATAATTGAGGTTATGATGTAGAGTACAGACATTCAAGCAATATACATATTGAATATAAATGAAATAATAGCATAGATCATAAACAAAAATGTTAACTATAGTAAAAAAACATTTGAAAATTAGTTTGTACAGGTATTCCAACTTACGAACATCCATGGAAATAGCACAAAATATATACACAAACATAATACTGATTAAATTGAATTCACCAGTAATACTCGTTCCACTTTGAATGTTAACCAATAATTCATTTTTCCTTCACCGAGGGAAGAAAAACGTTTACAAGTTGAAGTTGGAGGGATAGCTCTTCTTTATTGGGGCTTCTTACGTGTGTGTGATTCGATCCAGAGAAAATTTGATTTTGTAAAATTGGGAGCGCGTCTGAATTAGGGAATAGCCAATCAGAAGAATGTTCCTTTTTTAGATAGCCAATGATATTTAGATGCTTTGGGTAAGAAAAAATAACGAGAATTTAGAACAGTAATTGCAATTTTAGCTCCTCTTGAACGAACAAGAACCTCAGGGCATATGCACGTTTGGAGTTTGTTTGGAAAGGTAATAAAGCAGAGGTATGGATACAATGGGCAACAATTTGAACAGGCAAATAAGCCTTAAGCTGAAAGCGAGTGTTCCTTTATACAATGGGAAGGTTTCCCACCAAATTTCCGTTAGCAAAATTTAGATCTTTATGGAGAAAAGACTGTCAAATGTTTTGAGTATCTTAACTTGAGGTGTTAATCTGCCTTGGCAAATATAAAATCGCCACTCAGTTTGAAGTGGTTTTGAATGAGACGCTGAAATGATTATAAAATCACCATGAAAGAAAATCGCTCGTCACAGAATCTTTTAGCCACCCAAAAATTTTTACAGAAAGTTTCAACTCCCACCCACCAAACACTACAACTTGCTCAATCAATAATTTAAACGTCCATGATAAAATCATATCCGACCACTTCATTATTATGTACAACATAAACAATCGAAACCACCCAAAGTAAAGTGACTTGTTTCGTTCCGTAACACATGATCAATAAAAACGAAGAATTCTCCAGCAGTGTAGAATCAGAGCTAGCGATTATTGGATTACAACTAAAAGCTGATTCCATAATCACACACTGCGTAAATTGCTCGACCATCATGCACCATTGCCACAAGAAAGATGACCAACCGATAAACTGCTCCATGATGACGAACAAAATCATGGTTGCAAAAAGAGGCCGAAAAGCTGATGAACGGGGAAGGCGAAGTCCCAGAAAAACGAAGATCATCAACTTTAAAAGATCAAGTACCATAGTCAAAGAGACCCTATCAAACGAACAAAAAACTTTCTTTGCTGATGAAATTTCCACATGTAAAAACACACGTGCTCTTTTTCAAACAGTTAAAGAAATGAAGAATACAGTTTAATAATAACCATTTACCAAAAGAATCCATGAAGAAACCTAACCAACTGCTTTTTCCAAGTATTTTCAGACAAAGTGAATGTTATAAGAAAACAAATTAGATGTTCATTCGGGGTGTTCAGCGATGATGAAAATTTCTGACTATTTTAGACCCCCAAAACGTATCCCAAATTTTTAGTATTTAAAAGATGTATCATCTATGAAGTGAAAGAAATTATCCACCCCTCACCACCCAAATCGTGTCCAAATAACAACTAACTTTAATAAAATTTGCCCTTGACTGTTTTTTAAACCTTTTAAACTGTAATCGTAAATAACTCAATTGCAGTCTGGGTCCCGTACCAGATTGCAAACAAAAAAGCAATCGTCCACCCTCTTCTAAAAAAAAAAAGCATAATTTAGACCCTGAAAATCTGAAAAGTTACCGCCGGTTTCTAATTTGCATTTTCTTTCAAAATAGTACTAAAGCAGCTAAAGAATCGTCTAAAATCCAATAAAACTTATGGAGCCTTCTCATCACTTACCGTGAGCATCATAGCACTGAAACCTTTCCCCTTTGAAATCGTGAATGACCGCTGATATCAAGTGATAATGGTGAACATCTATCCTTACGCGTTAGATCTATCTACGGAATTCGGGACAGTAGATCACCAATCCAATGTGATAGGGTTTATTCGATTTTGCATCTCTGTTTCTTTTCTTTCGTGGTTTAAATCATACCTCACCAATAGGTTCCAGGTAATGAGTGTAAATGCCAAAGTTGCTAACGAAAGATATATAGAATATGGCGTTCCGCAAGGGTTTGGCTTTACGCCCTATCCCCTTTTACCTTACACTTTACCATTAGGAGTGTAAACACTCCCATTCTGTAGCTACCCCCATTTATGTTTTACGACAAGCAGCTAAATAAATTGCCTCTCCTCATGTTTTCTCCTCTCTTGTCTGTGATTTAGAAATTAATTGTGACTCCATCAAAAGTTGGATTCAAAAAATAAGTATTGATAAATGAAGACAGAACTGAAGTTGTTTGATAGAAACTCAGCAAAAATAAAGTCTACCCATTTTCAACTCCTATAACTGACCATAACTGATTGTGATATTTCTATTACTGAAAAGGCTAAAAATGTGGGTCAAACTGAATTCTTGTCTATGGATCGCATTTAAAAATAATCTGAAATGTATGTACTAGACTCCGTAGAATATCACAAATGAGGCCCTTTTACCTTTGAACACCTTGAAGATAATTTTCTCTGCTTTGGTCTGTCACATCTCGACTACTGCAATCACTGCTCTTTGTCTCCCTAATAACAAAAAAAAAGCTCCAATAGCACAAAATTGTGCGGCTAAGTTATTCCCCGGTAAAAAACTTTAAAACGAGGATACAAAGGACATGCTTCGAACTCTCCACTGCTGCCAGTCCCCGGGGTAGAAATTTAATACAAAACAGCTCTTGTTCTCTTTGGTGTATTTCAGTCTCTGTCACTCTCTACAGTCGACTTACTCCCAACCATACTACTCGTACCTCTGAGAAATCTTAGATCCCTCGATTTCAAATTGATAGCATCTCCTAAAACTAACCTAAATATTTGGCGAAAGGTCTCTTATTTAAATTCGGACCCACGATTGGAATGATCTCCTTCAATCTGTGAGATTGTTTAGTTCAATAAAATTTTCAAAAAAATCCTGAAACAAATCTTTTTAGAAATATTTACTTAATTGAATTTTAAATGTGACTTTTGTATTGATGATGTTTTTGATGCCCGATATATGCTCTTATTTGTTTTGAATTTTGGTTGATTTGGACTTTCAAATTATTCATACCTGGGAAACAATGTCCTTGTTTAAAAAGCTCCTTGAGGTTCGACAAAAGGTGCTATAGAAATTTACATTATTAATTATTTTTAATTATTATTATTTTTAAATTTTTAAATTATTATATTTTATTTTTGGTATTATAATTATTATTATATTATTATTATATTATATAATATAATATTATTATTATTATTATTATTAATTATTATTATTTTAAATTATCATAAAAGTTGAGGGGAGGTCAATAATAGGGCAGGTTCGCTATAGTTAATGTACATTAGTAAAATTAAAAAAAAAGTATTATAAAAATTTAAAAAACAAAAAATTAATGCTAGGCAATTGGGAGGTTTGCTATAGGGGAGCTATTTTAAAAATGTCAATTATTAAGAGAGAAAAAATTGATTCAAGGAAATTAACAAGGTTCGCTATAATAATGTACATTACTGTATTATTAATGGGAATAAAAGATAATGGGAGGTGATTGGAAGTTTTGCTAATAAAATAATGATACCACATTTTAGAAATTGTATTGTTAAAAAAAAAGGAAATGGGAGCAATTGGAACGTTTGCTATAGTACTCGTAATTTATATATTTGTATTAGCATGAGATTTTTTTAAAAAAATGTTGGTGCGATGCAAATTGGCGCCAGTAGATCTGACCCTAACACGCTGTCGTATCAGGACGGGTAAATCGAAGTAAGTCAAGTTTCATCACAATGAATCGAAGTATCCACTCAGCAGAGCTTGCCTCGACACTGGCCCGGGTGGGTTTGTTATTATATACGTGACAAAATCAATAGTGGGTATCCCGTTGGGGTAAAGAATAAAATGGTGCAACAGAAAGGCAGTCTAAATCTGAAGAAGAGAAACATAACAATACACACACAAACACAACACCCCCCACACATTGAACACACAAAAACAAACACATTCATACATGCATAGACAGTAGTAGTAGAAGTAGTAAATGGTAGTATAGTAGTATAGTAAATTAGTTAGTAGTATTTGTAGTAGTAAATAATAGTATAGTAGTAGTAGTAGTAGCATAATAGTAGTAGTAGTAGTAGTAGTAGTAGTAGTAGTATAGGAGAAGTAGTAGTAGTAGTAGTATTTGTATAGTAGTTTGTAGTAGTAGTAGTTAGTAGTATATTATAGTAGTAGTAAATTTGTTGTTGTTTTGTTTTAGAGTAGGAGTAGGAGTAGTAGTATAGTAATATAGTAGTAGTAGTGGTGGGGAGTAGTAAGTATAGTAGTATAGTAGTAGAGTAGTAGTAGTAGTAGTAGTAGTATAGTAGTAGTTAGTAGTAAATAGTAGTAGAATTGTTTTAGTAGTAGTAGTATAGTAGTAGTATAGTAGTAGATAGTAGTAGAGTATAGTAGTAGTATAATAGGAGTAGGGAAAAGCAATATTATAGTAGTAGTAGTAGTATAGTGTAGTAGTATATAGTAGTAGATAGCAGAGTAGTAGTAGTATTAATAGTAGCATAGTAAATAGTAGTAAGTAGTATAAATAGTAGTAGTATAGTAGTAGTAAAGAATAGCAGTAAAAAGTAGAAGTAGTATAGTATAGTAGTAGTAAATAACAACAGTAGTAGTAGTAGTTTGTAGAAGTAGTAGTAGTAGTAGTAGTAGTAGTAGTAGTAGTAGTAGTAGTGGTGGGGGTGGTATTTTACGAAAAACCTTTTTCCAGTTACAATGAATAGACCATTACCATAGTCTACTACACACTACTACTACTACTACAACTACAAATAAATACTACTACTACACTACCTTTCTACTACTAAATACTACTACTAGTAATAACTACACTACAAATACTAACTACTACACACTGCTATACTACTACTACTACTACTACAAATACTACTACTACTACCATTACTGTTTTTATCACTACTAAATACTACTACTACTACTACTGCTACTACTACTACAACTACTACTACTACTACTACTACTACATACTACTACAACTACTACTACTAAAACTAAATTTCTACTACTAACTACTACTACTACTACTACTACTAACTACTACTACTACTACTAAATACTATTACTACTACTACTACAAATACTACTACTACTACTACTACTACTACTACTACTACCACAACTACTTCTACTCCTACTAGTACATCTACTTCTACTACTACTTCTTTTTTTTACTGTTCTACCGCTTGATCAATAGAACCACACATAAAACACACGTGAAAACTTAAACGTTGTTTATAAAAAACTATTGATGCAATGCGTTTAGTTTTTTTTTTTTAAATCAAACACCGCCACCGATATAACGTTCACCACACAAAAGAGTTAATTTTTGATTGTTTTAATTTTTCATACGTTAACAAAAATTTTAAACCCAAACCCAAAGAAAATCAAAAAATTATTCTTATAACAAAAAAACTTGTCGCTCAGCCCAAGTTTTTCCACACGGGCCCATTTTTTTTCTTTCCCCGCTGTCCTCTCCCCTCATTCCCCTCCTCTCCCCTCTCCTTCTCTCTCTTAACCCCCCTCTACTCCTCTCTCTCTCTCACTCTCCCCTCTCTCTCTTTCTCTCTCCTCCGACCCTCCCTCTCTCAACCCATAAAAAAATTTGGGTCAAAAAAAATGTGGGGGCTCTGTTAGGGTAATCGAATCAAAATTCAAACAATTTACATCACAAATAATTTAGTGATGAATACTCATAAATGGCTGCAAAAAACAAAAACAAAAAGAGCTATTGACTCAATAACCCCAAAAACCGCGAACTCTCTGACATCGCATAATGTAAATAATATAATGGATGGTAAACAAGAAAACCACACAGGTTTAAAAAATAAACAATTAAAAAAAACCGATCTAAATTTTCGTTCATCTCTAGCTGCATTTGGTAAAAAACATTGATGTCAACAGGAAAAACGTGTAAATACAAAAAAGGGTTTGTTGTTTATAGTCATATTCAACATTTTTAGTGAAATTTGCTCATAAAAGGGCTGTTAAAAATAAAAATAATTCAGAGTGCGTCAATAATGACCTTTTTTACTCAAATCTGGGGCAGTCGTCACAATGCACAATTGTAAAACGATTGAAAACAAGAAAACTACACAGGTTTTGCAATCGTAGCATTTTTTAAAAAAAAATTACGCACTGTTCTACCGCTTTTACAAAGAACCAACACAGAAAACTACGGAAAACTTTAAAAGTTGGTTTTTATAAAATTTATGATGCAATGCGTTAGTTTTTTTTTTTAAAATAACATCTCCCGCCCGATATAACGGTAAACACACAAAACTATTTTAACGTTGATCGTTTTATTTTTATCAACTGTTAAAAAAAATTTCAATCAAAACCCAAAAAAAAAAAACAAAAAAAATTATCTTGAAAACAAAAAAAAACTGTGGGGCCCCTTTAAAAACAAAAACATATCGAGCTAACCCAACCAACCCTTTTTTCCCAAACGACACATTTATTTTTTTTTATTCAAACTCTTTAAAATTTTTTACAAGGGAATCTTCAACATAAAAATACTAATGAAAATTACTTTTCCCTTTTCGGCGATTTCTTGACGTAAAATGTTTCGAATATTTTAGATACGTTTTTCTTTGGGTTTAAAACCCTCGCAAATAACCTTTCTGCTAGGCTTAACCAACAAAAGGGCAGTTCTTTTTAACCCCCTCACATACTGTTTTATCCATGGAAAACCCCAATGCAAACCTCGTCCGTTTTTACCAAAAAAAACAGTATCTAAGTTTGAATATAGCAAAATACACTAATCGATCGACAAAAACCCCACAGGAGTCAAGCTTCTCATCGCCCCAAAACCCGTCACAAACCCCCAAAAAGAAGACATGCCGTTTAAAATTACTCATAAATCATGCATAATACTTACACCTTTTGGGTCAGTTTAAAAGGTTTTAAAAAAGAAAGCAATAAATATCAAAATGGGGAAAATAAAAACTACACTGTTAAATCAACTATTTAAAAAGGAGAAATTTGTCTTTTAACATAAAACGGTTAGAAAAAACTGTTTTTAAAAGGGAATATATTTTGAAAGTTTATTTGTCCTTTTTTTTTTTTTTTTTTTTTGGTAACTAAATTTTTTTCTTTCCGATTTTCTCGATTTCCGTTTTATTTTTCATTGCTCTCAAACAAATCGCGATGTACTTTGTTTTTTTAAATCGACTAAACCAAACATTGGCTTTTTTTTCCCCCGAGCCTTGGTCACTAATAAATTCAAAAGGGCACAAAGAAGGTACGCAAATTTTAGACGGGCCGAGAAAAACTCTAATCCCTAACGGCACACAAACCCAATCCGTGAAAAGCTGTAATTAAGGGAAAGTCAAAACCAGCTCATCTACAAGAACCCAAAAAATTTTGCACTGAGAAAGTCTTGACAACAACGGAGCAAAAAGTTTGAAACTGATGATGGCCATAAAAGTGGGGGGCGGGATTTTTTTCATGATTTACAACGCCGAAAACGCGGCTAATAATATCAAGCGAGGGTGAAACAACTAAAATCCAAGATTGAAAAATGGCCATTTAGGGAACCAGTACGCAAAACAAATCAGCACAATAGGCAAAACATCGATCAACATCAACATCCTTTTACATACAAGCGCCCCTTTTTGTTTGCTTTTGGTTTTTTTTTTTTTTCATTTTCAACCTTTTTTTTTTATACCACCCGCCGATAATTTAATTGGGGAGCCCCGCCAATTGACTCAAAAGTCTTGTCGAATTAAGTATTCGATGATTTATTTAATATTAAGTTATCACAAAAGGGCATCTACGTCAGAGGTAGCCAAAAAAAAAGAAAACTTTTTTTGTCACACAAGGAACAAACGAAGTTTTTCCAAGATTTTCGATTGGGTAATTTATTAGACAATGGTTTTTAAAATTTTTCACCGGGTTTCTTTTAAAACAAGACCGGGGAAAATATTGATACCATGCTAACCGGGCATTAAAAAAAATTTTTCTTAAAAATTTTTAAAAATTTTAAAAAAAATTTTTTTTTCAATTGAGAAGAAATAATAGGTATAACAATTAATATATGTAAAAAAATTTCGGGTTTACCACTGATTTCAATTTAAAAAAAAAAAAACACCTTTTCTTTCAAAAACACCCCGGAAAATTTTTCGACAGCTATTACATTGTGAATTTACAAATGAAAATGG
>NW_027622937.1:0-11168 GCF_034508935.2 Berghia stephanieae
AAAAATGCAGTTGGGAATTCATTTCGAAACCCCGAAAAAAAGGGGAAAAATAAAAGTGTCGGGAGGGATTTTTTCCTTTGGAAGGTTTATTCCTCTGGGGGGGCTGTCCTCGGGGACGGATTATTTGCCTCTAGGGATTAGGCCTCTGGACGGGTGGAGAAAAAAAAAATTCTCCAATTCGGGAGAAAAAACTTTGAAAAGAAGTAAAAAAAGAAAATTTTAAAAGTTTTTAATACTTGTTTTTACACTCTCATGCACCCGCCGCGCCGCGCGCCGCACGCCAGCATGGCCAGCCAGCATAGCAGGACTCGGAAGCGCGCCGATCTGCCGGCCGTGGCCTAGCCGGTGGAAAAGGTGGCCGAGACAAACCCTGCAGGAGTAAAATCTCAGCGTCCGGGGCTTAGTCTCAACGGATTCGCCGTACCAACAGCTCTAGACGGCTTACAACAGCCCCGCCCACGAATACATTGTCCGCACGCGATTCTTGCCCCTAACGGACTTGATGATACCGACCCACCCACGCGCACCACTGATCTAGCGCGCGTGACGAGCGGGCCGTCACGCACTAGCCGACGAACCCTAGGGTTGCCCTTAATGTTCCTCACGCTCAAGGCCCTACTAAGCTCACCCTGCTCATACACGGGCGGGGTTCCGACATAGAGGCGTTTCAAGTCGTACTCCACGGACGTACCTGTCGCCATCGGCCGACGACCGACCGCGAACCAGAGGTTCCGAACCACCGTTCCACCGTACGGATCAAGATTACCGAGGCAATGCGCTTCATCAGTAGGCTAAAACTAACCTGTCTCACGGACGTCTAAACAACCCCACCACGTTCCCGTTGGCGGGTAACAATCCGACACTTGGCGAATTCTGCTTCGCAATGATAGGAAAGCCGACATCGAAGTATCAATCATCGACTCGCTAATGATCGCTTGGCCGCCACAAGCAGTTATATCCCTGTGGATCATTTCTACACCTCTCCTTGAAACTCCCAACGTCGAAAAGGATCGATAGGCACGCTTTCACGGGCCAGTATTCGTACTGAAAATCCAGGTCGAGCATGCATTTGCCTTTGCTCTACGGCGAGGTTTCCGTCCTCGCGAGCCCGCCTTGGGACAACCTTCGCTGCGCTTTAAGCAGATGTACCGCCCAAGTCCTAACTCCCCGTCCGAGGCTGCCCGCGCAGTCGCTGTCGCCGTCTTACCGCGTCGGGGAGTCGTGACTCCCCGAGCGCCACGCGACGGGGCTTGACGTCTTGAAACCTCGTACGCCTCCACCTGCAAGAAGCGCCGATCCCCACTACTTTCCGTCGGTAATGGAGGTCCCGCGGGTTGCGGTATTTCACTGTCCGCGCCCGGGCCGAAGACGCTACCCGCCTTATGCTACACCCTCCCACCTCCCTCCACATAGTCACTAGAACCAACTCGACAGGTCTTCTTCCCCGCTGATTTCACCAACCCTTCCCTTGTCTGTGATTTCGCCGGGGCTAGATAGGACATGGGAATCTCGTTAATTTTCCGTTCGTGCGCGTCGCTAATTAGACGACGAGGCTTTTGCTACCTTAAGAAGTCAATAGTTACTCCCGCCGTTTTTTCCCCCGCGCTTATGCGAATCTCTCACTTTGACATTCTGAGCCCTGGCAGAAATCACGTCCCGTATACACCTTTCAGGCTGGTCAGACGCTCGGTTTTAATTAGACATCGGATTCCCCCTGGTCCGTGACAGTTCTGAGACAGCGTGATCTTAGGTCGCGTCGTTGTCGCCCCAGCAGCCAACGCGCCCCGCGAAGGGGCGTCAGCCGAGCGAGGAGGGGCCCGCCGGCCCGGCCCCCACGGGTTTTCCCGCGCACGTCTCTCCCCCTCGGAGTGTCCTCCCCTCAGGTGTCGTGCGGTCTCCAGTCCTCCCCTAGCCCACACGATCCCGCCCCTCAGAGCCAATCCTTCTTTCCCGAAGTTACGGATCCCTTTTTGCCGACATCCTCATACCTACATTACTCCTGGCCAGAGCTGCTAACCTAAACCTGCCAGCGGACATGATACGGCCGTGCAGCGAGAATTGACTCCTCGACGGGTTTTCACCACGGACCGCCGTGACGCTCCGGACCACCTTGTCTTACGGCGACGCTTTTCGGCCTGGCCAGCCCTTTCCTCCGAAATGAAACCCATTCCAGGGCGAACCAGACCTTAAAAAAGAGACGACGCCTCTCCCCGGTGCCCACTGCAGCGTTCCCCTTCTGTCGCGACCGCCGCGCGGCCCCCCACGCCGGAACGTAGTCGACGAGGGTGCCGATCTGTTCTCCGCCGCCGCCCGGTTCCGAGCGAACCTTATCTGGAATCCCTTTCGCGTCGCCAGGTGGAATGACAGCCAGGCCGGCGGCCCGATCGGCCGCCGCCCGGCGCTTTTTTTCGACCCGCTTTCAGCAAGGGAGCTATCCCCCCCCTGAGACGACTCACCCCCTGAGCTATCACTGTTCCCCGCTGAAACCATTCCCCACTTCGGCCTTGAAAAGTACTCTCCGTTCAATATTTTGCTAACTACCACCAAGATCTTCACCCCGCGGCGCTTCCGAACGGGATCGCTCCCCGGAACTTTCACGCCACCGCGCGGCACCTCCTACTCGCCCCGGCCTGCCCGGGAGGGGATCGCACCCCTCCCGCGGCGGGCGGTGGCCCGGTGTGGGTCCGACGCTCACGCCAATCCATTTTTCCAGGCGTTCGGTTCGGCAGGTGAATTGTTACAACAACACTCCTGCGGATTCCGACTTCCGTGGCCACCGCCCTTCTGTCAGTACCGACCCACACCTTTTAGCGTTCTCCCGTGAGCGTCCTGCGGTGGCACCACAACCGGTGCGTTCGGTTCAACCCGCAGCGCCAGGTCAGCTTACCAAAAATGGCCCACTCGGCACCCGTGATTCTAGGCCAGCCCCGTGCGAGGCGGGTCTGGCGCCCTCACCCGTTGGAAAGTTTGAGAGGACATGCTTTACGCCCCGAGGCCTCCAACCATTCCTTTAAACGAGTGAAAATCGTCCGCGGCACCGGCGATCCTGAGGGAAAACTTCGAGGAACCCAGTCTACTAGATGTTTCGATTGTCTTTCGCCCCTACGGCCCCAAGTCCGTGCGTCGATTTGCACGTCAGAGTCGCTTCGAGCCTTCCACCAGAGTTTCCCCCCCGGCTTCGCTCTGCTCAGCGTAGATCAACCTTCTATCGTTCCCGAAGCCTGCAACTCATGCTCCGACAGGGCCGTCAACGCGGCGACCGCCGGGCCGGCGGTGCCTCCGGGACTCGGTGAGTCCCCAGAGATCCCGCCTCGGCCCCGCGAGGGCCGCTCGCCTTTCACTTCGCCGTGGGTTTAGTGAAACCCTGCGGCTCGCACAGGCTGGACTCCTAGGTTACCGTTTTCAAGACGGGGTCGTCAGGTTACCGTAATA
This sequence comes from Berghia stephanieae, assembly GCF_034508935.2. Classification (NCBI taxonomy): domain Eukaryota; kingdom Metazoa; phylum Mollusca; class Gastropoda; order Nudibranchia; family Aeolidiidae; genus Berghia; species Berghia stephanieae. The sequence continues at coordinate 3,433 of NW_027622937.1, forward strand.
ACGCTGCGCACCTTTCGACGGACCGAGCCGCCCGCCCGAGGCCGAAACCCCCCCCGGCGAACTCGCCGCCGTTTTGTCCGCGTTCGACCACGGCACCCGAATACGTACGACCGCCCCTCGTCCAACTCGCGCCCACGATCCGCCGGGCCGCGACCCGCTAGGCGCGCGGACAGACGGCCCTGCCGGTGGCAGCGGAGTGCGCGCGCCGCCGTGTGGGGCACAGCGCCCGTCCCCCGAACTCGGAAGCGTCCCCGTCACCGGGGCGCCTCCGCGGGGGCACGGGCGCCAGACGCCACGGCGGGACAACGTCGCTCGGCTCAGCCATTTACCCCCTTGGCGTTTCACGCGCTTTGCAACCCTCTCTTTCAGATTTCTTTTCAACTTTCCTCACAGTACTTGTTTCCTATCGACTCGCGCAGTTACTTAGCCTTAGTGGAATTACCACCCCTTCGGCTGCACTGCCAAGCACCCCGACTCCGAGGTTCGAGGTCGGCGGAAGTGAGCGCCGCCGGCAAGGGCCTCTGGCCCCTCCCGCTCTGTGCATGCCGACGCGCGACGAAGAAACTCGCGCGGCGCTCCCAGACCCGCTCGACACCGACCCGAACGCTACACTCCCCGCGGCACGGCCCAGGGGTTTCAGCGCTGGGCTCTTCCCTCTTCACTCGCCGTTACTGGGATCCCCGTTGGTTTCTTTTCCTCTCGCTTACTGAAAATCTTTAGTTTCGGCGGGTACCCTCGTCCGATATGAGGTCGGCAGATCGCCCCATCCTGTCGGTTCGCCGCGCGTTCGTTATAACTTACTTCCCCGCATCCCCCACGAATCCTCGCTCGCGTGTACATCGAGCAGCCCAGGATTGAGGAAGAAGCAGCCGATCGCTGCGGGCTTGCCCCTCTTCGGTCGCTCTATTCGTCGTCCCCCCCATACCCAAGGCCGGTGGGCACGAAAGTCCTCCCTTGGTCAGACGGACCCTCGTTCTAACTACGGGCCGCGCAGTCGGGACGAGACCGTGTAGCCGGTACGTCACTTCGCGCCGCTCAGTCCCCCCCCGAGAAGACCGTTGCGCGACGTCGTAGGGCCGACCCTCATTGTTGGGAGTGCGGACTGCCGTGGACTTACGCCCACGCCGTATTGGCAGCGTTGTTATGCGTTCAAGACGTCGATGTTCAATGGCGTGGTGCAGCTGCAGTTTCACACGACTCAATACGGCTGCCGCAGCTCTTCATCGACGCGCGGAGCCGAGTGATCCACCGCCAAAGGTTGTATTTAATTTTCTCTCGAGCTTAAGGGCCAAACACGGACACTGTCAAAGATGGTTGGGTTGGGGCTCGCGTTGCGCGCGCGTGTACTCGCGCGCAACGCCGCCCCCCGTTTAACGGCCTGGACCGCTTCCCCCGGCCAGGACACCCAGGCCCTCACCGTACAGTGTTTTTTTAACCCTTCACCCTCGGGCGGCTGGGGGTCAAAACAATTCGGACGTGATCCTACCGAAGTTCACCCTACGGTACACCTTGTTACGACTTTTACCCTCTCGGGGCAGCGCATCGGGCGACAATCGCGACGACTGCGATTTCAGGAGCCGAAGCCCGTCTCGCCCGCCCACTCCGGGGCCCTGGCTGCGCCGTCCACCGAAGGTAGCGACGGGCGGTGTTACAAAAGGGCAGGGAAGAGTCCCGGCACGGAATGCTGACCCGTGACTCATATACTGGCGATTCCGAGTTCACGCCCAACTTCGCAGGAAGAAGAACCGACCCCGGACAAGAAGACTCCTACGCTCACGGTCTACAAACACCGCGCCGGCCTGCGCCACCACTGTAGCACAACGAGCGCCCAGGACGTCTAAGGGATCACCAGACCTGTTATGCTCCATCTCGTACGCACTGCTCGAGGTCAATCCCGGCAGGCGCGTGCGTGTGCGCGCGCGGACGGTCCCGGGGCAATACCGCCTCTCCCTGATGTTAGACCCGACGCCCACCCAGAGCCGAAACGCCGACCCAAACCCTGATACGGACCCCTCTTGACCGCCGTGTTATCCGCCAGGGCAAGAGTCTCGCCCGTTTATCGAATGAACCAGACGATCGCCCACGGGCTACAACGGCCAAGCACCACCACCCACCGAATCATGAAAGACCTCAGTCTGTCAATCCACGCGGTGGCCGACCTGGTAAGCTTCCCCGTGTTGAAGTCAAATTTGAGCCGCAGGCATCACACTCCTGTGAGTGCCCTTCCGTCAAATCCTTTATGTTTGGCACCTGTTGCGAACCGTACTCCCCCCGGACCCAGCCACTCTGCTTTCTCCGTGGCCTCGCGAGGCTTCCCACAGGGACGTCCCCGCGTAACCGTCGCATGTTGACTGACGGAACTACCGCGGTACTGATTCGAGTTTCGTTCTCCTACCTTTCGTTCAATATCAACGTAAGGCGCTCTTGGCCGGTGCCTTTCGCTCCTTGTTCGTCGTCCCACGCGCGCGGCGATCGTCGGATCCACCCCTCCCGCGTATATACTGGTACGCGGCCGCCCCCCGCCTTCTCTATAGACCTCGCCCAACCGTCCTCCACGAGAAACCGGTTCCCGTGGTTTACATTGCGGGGCGGTGTGCGTCCATCACATCGTTCCCGAGCAAAGCTGTGTCACACGACCTGCTTGAGCACACTCCAATTGATTCAGGGAGAACACCGCCCGTACCTTAGTTTCCGCCCAGATACGCCACGTACCAGCCGACACGGCTTAAAGACGGAAAAGAGACAAACCGGCAGCGACGCAAGCGATGCCCGGCGAGATCCCGTCGCGAGAGGTCCGTGCGGCACCGGAAGCAACCGCTTGCTCCATCCAACCAATACCACGAGCGGTGCATAATCGCCGGGCAACGTCACCCGCGGTTTTGTCGCTGCCGGTCACCTCAGCGATCAATAAGAGCGTTTTAAACGCAGCAACTACAACATACGCCATCGGAGCTGGAATTACCGCGGCTCTGGGCACCTGGCTTTTGCCCCTCCGATAGATCATCACCGGCACGTGTTTGGTCTACGCTCAATCCGACCCGCAGGCTCGCATCGACCACCCCGACATTTATCTTCACACTACATCCACCGTGCATGGGGGTGGGTAGTTGTCGCGCCCCGCTGGCACCCTTAACGGGGTAGCCGTCTCGCAGCTCGCGCGTCTCTCCGGATCGAACCCTGAGCCTCCCGTCATCCCGTAGCCAACACGGTGGGCTCTTGCCCGGGCCGTCTAAATTTGGAATGGGACGGCGAGCAAAACGGGCACGCGGACAGCCGCTAACTAGCGGTCCTCACTACCCAGAGTTGCGCCCTCAGCCTGCGGCGCGTTTAACACGCCACCCGCCGCCGGTCAAGAATCCTAATAAATGCGCCACTCCTCCCCGCGGAGGTAACCCCTATAGGAGAGACTCGTTGCACGTAATTAGCTCTGGGATTACCTACAGGGTCCGACAAACATCGCGCCCACCCCTTGTATTATCGCCCGATATACTGAGCAGTTCGCGGCTTCCCCTTCTGTGTAGGTGAGCATAGCCCAGTGCATGGCTTAACCCTCAAGACAAGCATAAGACTACAGGCCAGGAACAACCAGGTAGCGTATCCATTCCAACCTGCGTGTGCACGGACCCGCTGGGACAGTAGCTAACGGGCGCCGACGACCGAATCCAGACTGGCCGAACTCCCAGCCCACGACTTCCTTCGCCGACGGCCCTTCTCGACTCTACCGCACAAACGTTCACCCCATCGGGCCTTCTCGCTGCTGGTCGGACTGCTCCGACCCGCCCGGACACCCTCGCGCTCACACGACTCTAAGTCCTCTAACCGAGGAGCTAACCTGGGACCGACTCCGGACTCCTCCACCACCGCTCGTACAGGCGCTGGTGACCGTAGGTGTACCAGAGTCCACCGCGCGCCTTTCGGCTCGCCCTTGCTTCAATTTCATTTTTTCCGACCGACGACCGCTTCCCTACAATACGTCCCAAACCCCCGAAGGTACCCTTTTCCCTCTTGCGGACTACTAAAAAAAAAAATTTTTTGGTGCAAATCAGATTCGACCCCAGGCACGTAGGGCAAACCCGAGCCCGACCTCCGATACAGCCCTATTTCCCATCGCAATACTCGAGCGAAGTACGGGAACGCGTTTAAAAACGCCGCGTAAACGGTCTTTTCCCCGAAAGCGGTACAGGCCCTAACGGAAGGGCGCCCGATCGACAGTTCAAAACCGTCGGCAATGGGAGGTCCCAGGTGCGATCATGAGGTGGTGGGTTATTTCATTCTAATTCGCTCCGTAGTGGAAAATGCGCTCACCAAAGTTTTTTTCCCTCGGCCCTCGGAAGGCTTACCGCTGGAGTGTCCCGGCGCTAGAGTCCTCCGGCCCGTACGAGAGCTTCTTTTACCCCAGGGACCGCCCGTTGCGGTAAAGCCTCGAATCGACGAGGCGATAAAATCTATGAAAAAGCATCCCAACCGGGATTTGAACCCTCGGCAGGGTTTGGCCGCCCGTGGGCCAATCAGATCGAGTCCCGAGTCGTCGATTCGCCCGACTCTACAAGTAGCGGGAACGCGTTTAAAAAAAAACACTCCGCCTCCAAGCGAGTACGGGCCCCTAACTGGGAAGGCCCCCGAAGTTCAAAACCGGTCGGCATTGGGAGGTCCCCAGGTGCGATCATAGGTGTGGGTTTTATTTCATTCAATTCGCTCCGAGAGGAAATGCGCTCGACCAAAGTTTTTTCTCCCTCGCCCTCGAGGGCTTACCGCGGGGGGTCCCCGCCAGAGTCCTTCCGGGCCCAGCCGGGGACTTCTTACCCCAGGACGCCCGTGCGTAAAGCTCGAATCGACCCAGGCATAAAAACGATGAATAAACTCCCAAACCGGATTTGAACCCCGGAAGGCTTCCGCCCGTGGCCAAAACCCCTCGAGCCCGAGTCTCGATCGGGGCCCCCTCTAGCCGAAGTACGGGAAAAGCGTTTAAAACTCCGCCAAACGATTTTCAGGGCCAAGGGAAGGGCCCCGAAGTTTAAAAAACCCGGGCGGGAATGGGGGGTCCCAGGTGCGATCATAGGTGTGGTTTATTTCATTCAAATTCCTCCGTAAGGAAATGCGCTCGACCAAAGTTTTTTCCCTCGCCCTCGAGGGCTTACCGCGGGAGCGTCCCGGCGCTAGAGTCCTTCGCGGCCGTAGCGATAGCTGTCTTACCACAGGACGGCCCGTGCGTAAACCTCGAATCGACGACGAAAATCGTATGAATAAAGCTCCCAAAAAACCCGGAATTGAACCCCGCAGGTTGGCCCCCTGGGGCCAAAACCATCGACCCAGCTCGTCGCCACTCTACGAAGTACGGGAACGGTTTAACACTCCCCCCAACGATACGGGCCCAAAAGGGAAGGGGCCCCCAAGTTCAAAACGGTCGCAATGGGGAGTTTCCCCGGTTTCGATCAAGGTGTTGTTTTTTTTCATTTTAAATTCCGCCCCTAAGGGGCGCTCGAAACCCAAAATTTTTTTTTTCCCTCGGCCCCGGGGCTTTCCGCGGGGGCGTCCCGGGGCAAGGCCTTCTCCGCGTAGCGAGAGCTTCTTACCCCAGGGGCGCCCTTTCTTAAAGCTCGAAAACGACGAAGCGATAAAATCGTATGAATTTTGCTCCAAACCGATTGAAAAAAAAGGAAAAATGGGGCCGCCCTGGGCCCAACTCGGTTCCCGTTTCCCCCTTTCCCCGCCCACTCTTGCAAGTACGGAACGCGTTTAAAAAACTTCCCCCAAGCGATAAAAGGCCCTAAAAGGGGAAGGGGCCCCCAATTCAAAACCGGTCGGCAAAGGGGAGGTCCCAGGTGCGATCAAGGTGGTTTATTTTTTTCAAATTTGCTCCGTAAGAATGTCCTCGCCAAATTTTTTTCCCTGGCCCCCGAGGCTTACCCGGGGCGTCCCCGGCGCAGAGTCCTTCTCTCGGCCGTAGCGAAAAGCTTTTTAACCCCAGGGGCCCCTGCGGTAAAGCCTCGAATCGCGAGGGGGATAAAAAGTAGAAAAAGCTCCCCAAAAACCGGGGTTTGAACCCCGGGCCGGTTGGGCCGGGCCCGGGCCAACTCGATCGGAGCCCGAGTCCGGGCGATCCCCCCGACTCTAGCGAAGTAGCGGGGAAAGCTTTACACTCCGCAAAACGAGTACGGGCCCTAACGGAAGCCCCGAAATTCAAAAACCGGTCGGCCAAGGGAGTTCCCAAAGGGGCGATCAAGGGTGGGTTTTATTTCATTCAAATTTTGCTCCCGTAGAGGAAATGCGCTCGACCAAAGTTTTATTCTCTCGCCCTCGGAGGGCTTACCGGGAGCGCCGCGCTAGAGTCCTCCCCGGCCGTAGCGAGGCCCTTTTTACCCCAGGACGCCCGTGCGGGAAAGCCTCGAATCGACGAGGGCGATAAAATCGTATGTATAAAGCTCCCAAACCGGGATTTGAAACTCCCGCACGTTGGCCGGCCCGTGGCCCAACTCTGTAAAGTTGCGCGAACGAGAATCGAACCCAAGACCTTATAAATTTATTATTATTATTATTATTATTATATTATTATTAAATTTTTATTATTATTTATTATTTTTATTATTTTAGTATATAAGTGTGGGGATTGAGTAAAGAGGCTTTTTATCAGTACTCAACTATCCCGAAGCCAGGCAATCGGTGCTCAAAAAGCGCTTTACCAACGCGTCTACAGCCAACAAACAAAAACACTTAGCGTTTCAGAGCGGACACGACAGGAGGGAGAAAACACTTACTCCGCGCCAGGTATTCGTTTTACATCTGATTACGGGAAAAGAATGCGAGTAAAGAACCTTTCTATCGAGTACTCAACTATTCGCCGGGCCAGGGCCAATCGTGCTCAAAGCGCTTTAAAACGCGTCTACAGCCAACAGCAAAACTCTAAACGTGCAGACGGGAAAACGACAAAGGGCGGAGAAAAAAACTACTCACGGCCAGGGATTTCGTTTTTAAAAACGATTACGGGGAGAGAATGGGGGAGTAAAAGAACCTTTCTATCGAGTAAATCAACTATTTTCGCCGACCAAAGGGGAAAATCCCTGCTCAAAGCGCTTTTTTAAAAAAAACGCGTCTACAAACCAACAGCAACACTCTAACGTGCAGGGGCGGGACACGACAGGACGGAAAGGAAAAAAAAACTACTCACGGCCCCGGGATTCGTTTTTAAAAATCTGAAAAAACGGGGAGAGAATGCGAGTAAAGGGAACCCTTTTTTAACCCAAAAGGGGACTCAACAAAGGGGGGCCGGGGCCAGGCAATCGTGCTCAAAGCGCTTTTAACAAAAAAAAAACCCCTCTAAAAAGCCAACAGCAACACTTAGGGGGTGCAGAGCGGGACACGACAGGGCGGAGAAAAAAACTACCTCAAAAGGGCCAAAGGGATTTTGTTTTAAAATCTGATTACGGGGGGAGAATTTCGAGTAAAAAACCTTTTTAAACGGTACCAAAAATATGCGCCGAGCCAGGCAAAAACGTGCTCAAAGCGCTTTAAAAACAAAAAGCGTCTACAGCCAACCCCCAACACTTAGCGTGCAGAGCGGGACAAAAGACAGACGGAGAAAACAAATACTCCGGCCAGGTAATTTTTGTTTTAACCAAAACTGATTACCCGGGGGAAATGGGAGTAAAGAACCTTTCTTAAAACAAGACCAACTTAAAGCGCCGAGCCAGGCAATCGTTGGGTCAAAAACGCTTTACAACGCGTCCCAAAGCCAACAG
>NW_027622938.1:0-5000 GCF_034508935.2 Berghia stephanieae
AAAACGATAACAAAGAGCTGAGTGACGTAAATTTCGCTCTATCTATTTCTCCTGTTTAAACTGGCTCCATTCTTGGTCCATGGTGCAAAATGTGGTCAAAATGACACGGCGGTGAGAAGTGCTCACAACATTCGAAACGCAAACTGACTTTTGGTCGGTTTGTCGTGTGAGACTCGCAGTTAGATTTACAATTTTAAAAGAAAAATAAACAAGGTAAGCTAATGCGTTCACTTTCTCCAAAACCACGCTTGTCTACACGGTATCTGCTTTAACTAAAATAATAATATTAATATGACTAGATTAGAAGAAAGAGGCATCTCCCGTTGGAAATAATATCGTGGGCAGTCCTAAGAAAATTTCGATACAAATTGACAAATTCGAAGACTACCTTTGACGAAAAAAAATAAATCTCTGTCTGAATGTGAATTAAGATCAACAATCTTTTATTTTGATAATCAAACATTGATTTTAAAAAATACCAGGGAATTTAAAGATAATTTTGTGCTCGATGGATCACCGATGGACAACTCTGTTCTTCTTACTCCATATCAGCCACTTGAATGACAGCATAGGCTAACACCTACTGACGATGCACTTAATAAAGAGCAACATTTGAAGTACAGGAGGTATTTTTCATAGAAGGTAAGTGTCTTTTATCATCATTAAGCTAAAATTTTTGTTTGTTCTACATATTATTACATTTTTAGAAAGTAGTTTTGAAACCAATGGGCCCATGATAAAGCCACCACGAAGACATGCCGAGCAACCGAATCAGTATATAGATAGTATGCGCTTGGCTAAGAAGTTCACAACATTGTCATCCGGAAATAATACGGATCAACACACAAAACTATGTGTAACCTTAAAGGTTTCTAGTCTGGTTAATACAGATTAGTGAGAGTTACTCATAAACACGGATGGCAAAAACAATAACAAAGACCCCATTGAAATCAACTGCATACTATCTGTCGCCTTCGTAAACTGATAGCCTGACACTGACCAAAAAATCAACGTCAAAAGATAAATTTTTTGCCACAAAAGTAAACAAATTTTGAGTTGTATTCAATAGGCCAACCAATGGAATCATTTGTCTCCTTGAGCACTACTAACAATAACTCACTAGACGGCGCAACAACCTGAGAAATGACGTCTAACTATAGATAGTATGCAGATGACGTCACTCAGGCCTTTGTTATTGTTTTTGCCATCCGCGTTTGTGAGTTATTCTCACTAAACTGTATTAACCTGACTATAAACGTTCATGGTTACACAGAGTGTGTGTGTTGGTCCTTTATACTTCCGGATGGCAATGTTGTGAACTCCTTGGCCAAGCGCATTCTATCTATAAGTCCCAGTGGGTTCTAGTGTCGACCAGTCAGTCCCGCAGTTTGTGAATATTTATCACAATATTTTGACGCACAATGTTGGACAGACGTTTTGTCAATCGCCTGTGTTAATAACATTGTGAATATTACTCATGATCTGTGGTCCTGACTGGTTCGGGAATAATCATGTCCTGAAGAAGGTAAACTCGAATTGATGCTATGCGTTTAGGTAAAATACTCACAACACCCCCAACGTACCAAATTAAAAAGAATATGTGTAACCTTGAACGTGTATAGATAGTATGCGCTTGGCCAAGAAGCTCACAACATTGCCATCCGGAAGTATAACGGACCAACACACAAAACTAAGTTTAACCTTAAACGTTTATATTCTGGTTAATACAGTTTAGTGAGAATTACTCATAAAAGCGGATGGCAAAAAAACAAACAAAAAAAACAAACAATAACAAAGACCCGAGTGACGCCAACTTCATTTTATCTATAGATAGAATGCGCTTGGCCAAGGAGTTCACAACATTGCTATCCGGAAGTATAACGGACCAACACACAAACTATGTGTAACCATGAACTTTTATAGTCTGGTCTTTGATATTGCTTTTTGCCATCCGCGTTTATGAGTAATGCTCACTGAACTGTATTAACCCGACTATAAACGTTCATGGATACACACAGTTTTGTGTGTTGGTCCGTTGTACTTCCGGATGGCAATGTTATGAGCTTCTTAGCCAATCGTAGACTATCTTGACTTGTCTGCAGGTTTGATAACCCAAATCGTTGTGCATCAAGAACGAAATTTAATTTTGATGCTGACTTCATTCCAATCACGTAATATCGATACCATTGCCGTGTCGGGTCGTACTAACCCTATGGCCCAGCACTACAACAACTATTCTAGATCGTTCGATACATAAATATATAATATAATAATAACATAATGATGATGATGATGATGATGTTGATGAAAATAATGATGATGATGATGGTGACGATGATGATGATGATGATGATGATGATGCTGCTGCTGCTGCTGCTGCTGATGATGATGATGATGATGATGATGATGATGATGATGATGATGATGATGAAATGATAGCAACTTGCACATCCACATCATTAACCGAGCTTCAGGAACCTTTTAGTGATTTATTTCAATGTTCAATAATCAAACTGGTATCTTAACGTAAAGTCGACAATTGTACTTATAATAGCCAATATGTCAGTTTAAATTGGTATTTTTTGACAGAGTTATCCCAATGCCTAAAAGTGAATTTTGAGTTAAAGTACTCAGAAATATAAAATGTTATTGTTTTGCTACAAAAGGAACAATAATCTAATTTTTCCCTCAATAAAGTATAAAGTCAACTTAATCAAAATCTTTTAGTTTAAAAAAGATTAGGGGGTCCCGATAGCTCAGTTGGTGGTAGAGCAATCGCTTCACACGCAAAGGGACACAGATCGATCCCAGGTGTAGTCGAGATTTTTTTTCTTCTGATCCCCCTTGTCCCCCCAGCAGTGACTGGGTAGCTGGTTCTGTTAGACTGGTAAAAGGTATTTTACTATAGACTAGCGTCCGATCAAAATGAAAAATAAAATTAAGGAGCAGCCACCAGTGTAAGATAAATATTTGAACAAGTGTGTATGAAAGGTGCCAGACAAAGCAAGAAAGAAAAATAAAAGAAAAAAAAAACCATTCCAAAAATCAGTCGACCTCGACTGGGGATCGAACCTCAGATCTGATTACTGGTCAGGTGTGCTACCTTTCACTTTTTTTTCTTCTGTTTTTCTTTCTTGCTTTGTCTGGCAACTTTCATACACACTTGTTCAGATCTTCGTCCTATCCAAAGCATAGCAGCAATTGTTTTTGTCTATTTCACGTTATAGAAACCCGGGCTAAACTCCGCTCTTTGGGCTTAATTGCTCCTAAAACCGTTTTAAATATTCAACATCTAAATCACCCCGGTAGAATACCTTTTTGAAGAGACTGATCACACGTATATTGTATTATATGAACTTTTACTTTTAGTTATCGATATTGATCTTGTACTGATGCGAATGGATTCATAATAGAAAACAAAGAGAGATATACTAAATAAAAGAAACACGAATAGAAAATAGTTGTAAAGAATTCACCGAGTCCAGACTTGTATTCCATTTTCAATTTTTAAAACATCGTTCTGATTTTTTTCTGTTTTTGCTTTTTATGAATAGTTTAGTTTTTTGCTTTTGATATGAAGGCTGCTTTTGGTTGTTGTCGTGCCGCTAGTTCCCCAATGTCTTAGTTTAGAAGGTTCAGCCATGAGTTTGTTGATGGTCAACGTTTCTTTGGGTGCCCGAACATTTATCTGGCATCGTGGTTTTCGCCGCCGTAATGGCAAATTTGCGGCCGCAAAATTAGCACTTTTCCGATATTTACCGCAAAGTTTACAATTTTTCATGAAAATTCTTTATTTTGCACTATTTTGAACCCCCGTGGTAAAATTTGGGTTTCAATGGCAATTTTCCGCAATGTCAGTGTAATGAAAATTTGATGCTTCTCTTTGCAGGCTTCGATCTCTTGTTTTGATTTAAGGTTGATGTCTTTACTCTTTTTCTTTCTGATTTGCACCTGAGAGACTTATTGTTTCCATATTTAGATCAATGAAATATTCAATTGACCTCCGGAAATAAGTAAAGTCTGAATCTGAATCTGAATACGAATAGTTAACTAAATTTGCAAAATTTGGCAAATTCTATGGCGAAATGTAGCAAAATTTTCTGTTTTTTGTGGCAAAATTTGGGATTTCAAATGGCAATTTTTCCGTGATGCCAGATTTCTTTGGTAGAACTTAGTAATGCCTTTTTGTCAAGTTTTGTTAGATGGTCTATACTCCCATATAAGCCCAAAGTAAACGTTTCTTTTCTAGGACTTAGTTTGAAGACATTTTAACAAATTGGAGAAGAAGAGGGGGTTATTTATCATAATTTGTCGATAGAACAATCGTGAAAGAAACTGAAAAGTATCGAACTAGCTAGACAACATTGGAGAAGATGGCCCAGCAATCAATGAGTCTGTTGTGTTGAAGCCTAAATAAGCTCTATTTTATTTGGACAAGTTGGTGATGTGATAGTGGGGGGGGGGGGGGGGGGTTATCTTAATCTAAGGATAGAAGAAGAATCGTAAATGTATAAACGTATAAACGTTCAAGATTACACATAGTTTTGTGTGTTGATCCGTTGTACTTCCGGATGGCAATGTTGTGAGTTTCTTAGCCAATCGCACACTATCTATACTTGTCTGCAGGTTTGATGACCCAAATCTTTGTGCATCTAGACGAACGTGCGGCTATGTGGTCTCGTGGTATGACACTCGCTTTTGGATCGGAAGGTCCTGGTTCGAGCCTCGCTTGGCGCATAGTTTAGTCTTTGGAAAAGACTCTCTAGTCACATTCTCTCACCGTACTCAGGTCTAATTATATATATATATATATATATATATAATATATATATATATATATATATATATATATATATAAATATATATATATATATATATGAACGAAAAGCTATTAGGCCAAAATGAAAATGGAAGGAAGTTTTCTGGGTGAAGATTTGAGTTCAACTGTCTGATACCCGCCTTCTTCTTCTTCTTCTTCTTCTTCTTCTTTCTTCTTCTTC
>NW_027622938.1:7500-11156 GCF_034508935.2 Berghia stephanieae
ATAGTTTAGCTGCTGGAGTGATGAATTTTTAATATCGTGTCTCAACGACATACACAAGGAAGCGGATGGAACCGTTCCTAGGAAATATATGCATGGGATCGATTTAAACGAACTTATTTTGATTCACATGATTATTATATCTGTCTCGACGTGTACATATTAATATGCAAGTCTGACATCCGAACGGACTTCTGGGCCTAGGTTAACATTGTTGTAATGGACAATATTGTGCGTCATATTTTGAGATTTCCATTACAACAATGAGCCCGTAAAGAATTGGGATATCAGACCTGCAAATATGTGCACGTCGATCTGTCCGCGTCAGCTTCCTCAGGTCAAATGTAACCGATCGTGTCAAAACGGTTATTATGTCGGGGAAAAAAACACAACACAAACTTGAGCTTGAACTTTTATATAGCGCAATATCGACTATACGTGCTCAAAGCGCTTTACAAGGGGTCACTGGCCAACAGCAACATTTAACATTTAATTTAGGATCGGAAATGACGCCTGTTGGGCGATATTACAATTTCTTTCGGACAGAGACAACGCTGTTAACGGTCAGTTACTCATTTTACAACTGAGTAAGATGAGAGAATGGGAGTAAAGAGCCTTTTCCAAGGAATCAATTATGCACCGAGCGAGGCTCGATCCCAGGACCTTCTGACCTGAAAGCGAGTGTCTTACCACAAGACCACATAGCCACACCTGGAACTGATGCTTAAAATTCTATTCTAAACACAATGTGGCATATTTTAGTTAAAACAACTCCATTGGTGAGAATTTGTATTTGTTTGTTTTTTTCTTTAATTTCCAATAATTTGAATTTAGTAATTTTGCGGCTTTGCGGTCTAGTGGTATGACACTCGCCTTCGGTTCGGAAGGTCCAGGGTTCGAGTCCCGCTCTCCAGGCGCAGAGTTGAGTCCTTAGAAAACGCTCATCACTCAACTTTTCTCTCTGTACTCAGGTGTCAAATGAGTTCTTGGCCGTTAATAGTGTCGAAAATATAGAGGTGCCTAAATCAGCCACTCCACAGCATCTGGGGAACAGACTCTTAGGTCATGGTCAGTTCAGCTGACATTCTCTAAGGATGTGCTCCATCGTCTGCTCTGGGCATCCACATGTATACAAGCTGGTCTCAGCCAGCCCCCACTTTTTCATGCTGTTCTCCCATGTTTTGCCCGTGCTCTGTTCAATGTTACCCATTCATTCCTGGAGGCTCAGTTCCGTAGGGCAATTCTTCTCTCGGATCTTCAACGGTTTCATTTGCGTGCTTGTCCCACTCCCTCCATGTGGAAGGTCTGTATACAGCTGTATGGACAGGGTTGATTCTTTCCTCCGTCACGAAACTCTTTCTCGACTTCAGCCTATTAGAATTACTATTGTTTCTTAATTAATTTTCATTAACTTGAATTTACGGGTTCTGATCATTTTGCCTTTAAACATTATTTTCTTCAGTTGGTTTACTGGGACAAAATAACAGGTTGACGCGGTGGGTCACAAATTATATTCTAGAAAGGCGAATCTTTACGAGATGAGTAGTCCCTTTGCGACGTTTGTGGTCTGGTAGTGTGACACGAGGTTTCTGACATGTGGACCCCTGGTTTGTGTTTTGCTGTGGCGGCGCAAAGGCTTGGTCCTTGGAAAAGCCTTTTTCACCCATATTCTCTCACTATACTCAGGTGTAAGTGTCTGTAAATGAGTTGTCTTTTTCGAAAACAAAAAATGCAATTGCGCCTTTTAGGTGTATTGTCTCTTCCTTCATGTTAATATTCCTGTTGTCTTGGGACCCTCGTAAAACGCTTTGAACTATATAAATGCTTATCTTTTTGTTTTAATGCTTATCTTCCTTTTTAAAAAACATCAAAATTCATGTCGATTCCAGAAAGTGTCCCTCTGTGCTTTTGTGGTCTTTTGGTGTGACATTTGACTCTGACGTGTGGGCAATTGCTTGTACCCTTTTGATAGGACGAGGTCCCGATAGCTCAGTTGGTAGAGCCCTCGCAAAGGACCAAGATCGATCTCGGATGCAGTCTAGATTTTTTCTGACCCTCACTGCCCACTCAGTAGTGAATGGGTAGCTGAGTCTGTTAGATTTGACGGAAACTACTTTGAAATAGACTGTCGTCCTATCCAAAGGATAGCAAGCAATTGCTATTGTCCGTTTCACGCTATATATATATATATATATATATATATATATATATATATATATATATTATATATATATATATATATATAATAAACCGCCGGCTCCATGGGCCAAATGGTTCTGAAGGACTACATTTTTTGTTGTTGATAGGACGCTAGTGTATCGCAAAAAACTTTCCAGCACCAGATCTGACAGGCCCAGCTATCAGCCACTTGCTAAGTGGACATGAGAGTAAGATAAAAAAAGAAAGAAATAAAGAAATCTCGGCCGCACCCAAAATCGATACCAGTTCCTTTGCTTTTGAAGCAAGTGCTCTCGCGGCTCTATGATTTGAACCCTCTTCGAACCCGAGGACACGAGTGTCTCATTGCCACCATTGCATCAAGCACACAGAGAAACAAACCAACAAACAAATACACTAACTCACATACACACACACACACACACACACACACACACACACACATACGAAGAGAAATGATATAAATCGTACACATGTATAACATTGTAAATAATATATGGAATCAACTTTTATTGTCTCTATTAATTCATAAGTCTGTAACAATCTATCTACAATATTTTGCCCACTCATCATCATCGTCTTCCTCTTCATCATCATCATCATCATCTCTCGTCTCCTCATAATATGTGATTCATCGTCTCAATACGGTTTCATATCGTTGTGAATTTGATGAAGAAATGGATTTTAAATTCAGTGTTTTATAATGTCGCTGCCTCAAAATTTTAATATCGCCTAACAGGAGTCATGTCCCGTCTTAAGTGTTGCTGTTGGCCGGGACCCCTTGTAAAGCGCTTTGAGCACGTTTAGTGGATATTGCGCTATATAAAAGCTCAATTAAAAAAACAAAGAACAAAACGGTATTATATTGGGTGTGCAAGATGTCGGAACGTGACATGAACACCAAAACGATCGTAATAAATATAAATTTTTAGAGGCTATCTGTCTTCAATGAAACAAATTAGTTTAATGAAAGTCTAATATTTTTGACAACTATCCGACATCAATATCACTCCGGCAAATAACCGATTTGAGACGATGGTCACAAATTTAAGGCGTTTGATATTATTTTTTTTAAAAACCCAACCAAACTCATCGTTCTCAAATCATGCCATTTATTTTAACTGAACGTGTATACGGTAAAAAATCGCTTTTTAAACATCAGGGTCATCCTGACACGACGCCGTTTGAGACGATTGGTTTACATATCATGAAATATTAGATCAACTATCAAGTAAATGAAAATTGTCTTTGTGATCCTAAGAGAGAGAGAGGAGAGAGAGAGAGAGAGAGAGAGAGGGGGGTAGAGAGAGAGAGAGAGAGAGAGAGAGAGAGAGAGAGAGAGAGAGAGATAGAGAGAGGTTATATTAATACTGTAAGTTGAGTTAATATAATATAGATTTAAATTTTTGATAAACTAGGACATTGGCGAGGGGACGTGGATGGATAACTATAATCGTTTGCAATTTTTTCTTAAAATAAAA
>NW_027622939.1:0-11163 GCF_034508935.2 Berghia stephanieae
AATTTATTTTGGCCAAGGCGTTTTTTGAGACAAGAAAAATGAATTAAACTCAAAAAAAATTGAAAAAAAAGGAAAACCCCAGATAATTATACAATAGAAAAAGTGGTTCTCTTTAAATCCTTATTTCTTTTAATTGCATGTGACAGTGTCTACTATACTTTTAATCATTTTTCTTGGTTTTTCTTTGAGAAACCCCTTCGCAGTTCTCGTTCACTCTAAACTCCGACCGATAGATTAAATTTTTTTAAAAAAATTTTTTTACTAAAAAATGTGTACTTTCGACGATCTGCTTTTACTTTTTGGGGTTTTTTTAAGCCAGGTCAATGGCACGGACACTTTTTTCCTTATCTTTTGTCCGGTTTTTTTCTTCCGAATCAAGGCACTCAATCTAAAAATAGTGCATCTTGTTGCGCGTGACGTTTCTATAGTCAGTTTTTTAATTAATGGCGGGTTTTTTTTGGGTTTTTTCCCCCGTGCCCCTCTATCAAAAGTTGTAAAAATTTGTGTAAACCTTTGAATAATTTGTTTTAAACTAAATATAAATTTTGGACCGTGTTGATCCCTTTTATTAAAAAAAAATTTCTTCTTTAAGCCTATAAAAAACAACTTTAAAAAGCAAATAGAATTAGAGATTTTACATGTTAATATGTAAATAAGTTACGCCCCAAAAAGTTAAATGAATTCTCGTTTTTCCAAAAAAATTTGCTGACATGTGATTTGAGTTCACGATATTATTTCCAAAATATAAAAATTCGTTTTAAGTTTTAAAAACCCCCCACTAATGTAGTTTATTTTAAAATTTTGAATTTATTTTTTAGGGAAATTTAATACTCTGTCGAAATTTCCCAAAGACTGATATGAATCTCTTGCTTTAATTATTTGAAATAGTGATTGTATAAACTATCGTAAAATTAAAAAACATGCTTATAATTTGAAAAAAAATTTTTCCCCATAAAGAACGTTTCAGGGGGCCCCTTTAAAGGTTTTAAAAACTATTAAGCTTAAACCCAACCTTCGGTCGGACTCTCTATGGGTTTCCCACTTCGAAAAGCGCGAAAAGAAGTTTTCTTGTTTTTTTTTATAAAATTTTTGGGACGGCAAGGGTTTTTCAATTTCAAAATAAACCATGAAAAGTCTTATCGAAATAGACAGGGTACAGTGTGAAGACGTGGCGGGAAAAAGGTAAAGAAAAATTTTAATGGATTATCCAAAAGTATGGAGCTGGGTGAGCGTAAACGTAATCCGCCCAAAATTTTGGGGTTGATTATTAAACAAAAAAAGGGTCCAGGGGTTGGGGCAGGAATTTTGTTTTTCTTGCGGTGGTGTGATACGGGTTTTTTAAAAAGGATGAGATATTTTTTTCTTGATCTTTGGGAATTTATTCTTGGGTAATGAAAATTTTTTTAAGACAAACTAAATATCATTTGCTGCCCCCCAACGAAGCCCCCAATTGTATTGTATTAAAAAAAAACGTGTGATATTAAGGCCCGACTTTGAAAAAAAAAAAGCTGACATATTTTGGTTTCAATTAGACAACCAATATTTGCCTTTTATCAAAATGTAACAAAATTTAGAAAAAAAAAAAAAGAACAGAAAAGCTTTAAAGCAGATGTCTAATCAGGGAGTTTTGAAGAGTTTGGAATTCCCCCCCAAAATAGGGGGGCCCAAACCCAATGAGGTCATTACTTCCCCGACGAGGCAATAATGAAAACAAAGAGTAGCTGAGAAAAGAACCCTAACCCTTCGAAAAATTGGGAAAATTTAAATTTTCTTGGGTAAAAGATGTCGGAATTTTCTGAAAAGTTTATTTCCCTTTTTTATCCTCGTCTCAAACTGTGCTGATTGATGTGTCCCCGTATTTCTTGGTTGTTTTTGTTATTGTTGTTATCATTGTTGTAGTTGTTGTTGTTATTTTTTTTTGAAAGAATTTGTGAAGACATGTTCATAAATGATGAATTTTTACTTTTTGACATTCCATTAATGTATTTAAAACCCCCTTTTGGATAAGTCAGCTATTTCTCAAATTTTAATCAAAATTTATAATTGGAAAGGGTTTTGTTCACTTTGTTTGTATCCCCCAGTAATGTGTATTGATAGTTATAAAATGTAGAGTTTGAAGTTAATGTTATTGTTTTTCAAATTTAAATCCATATATCGTTTAGTTCAAATTAACCCAAACCCCATTTAGAATTCCCTTAAATGGTTATGCGGAAAATTATAATTTGATAATGGAAAAATTTTTCGAGTTCCCATCCCCATGTTATGTTTTAATATAGCTGTAAAAACGAAATCCTATTATTGTTTTAAAAAACTGAAAAAAAAAATTTTTTTAAGACAATTTATTCAGAAAAATTCAACAAATTTTTGAATATGATTGGGGGGCAGGGAGAAAAAGAAGTCAGGACAGGGTATCCTGTTCATGAAAAGGGCCCGGTTGTGGGCTTGTTTTAACACGAGGCTATTGAATGGAAAAAATCTTTTTGTTTTTGGGGTAAGTTGTATTTCCCTTACAAAAATGAACAATAAATTTTTTGGGTTTTAGCCCCGCAAAATTGTATATCGTTTTATACCTTTCACATTTAAGACAGCAAAAGTCCACATTATTTTAGGTGCCAGGAGTTTTCACATATAAATTAAGAAACTGGGAAATGGCCCCGGTGTAGGATAAATTTGAAAAATATGTTTTAAAGGGGCAGAAAAAAGAAAGTTTTTTTTTTAAAGCATCCAAAAAATCAGTCTTTCCCCGACTGGGGATCGAACCTCAGCCTTTGATTTCGTCAGAAAAGTTATTACACTACAGAGGTTCGCGTAGTTGGGCCCAATTTTAATATATATTCTTCACAAGGGTGGGTTTTTTGAACCCCCGTTGCTAAACAACACATAATTTAATCCACGCTTGCACAAAAAACAAAAATTGAAAACACGCTTTTTTCAACCAATACATTGAACACCCCTTACTCAAACAAAAAATACATTGAACACCGCTTAATCAAACAAACATACATTGAACCCCGTTGATCAAAAAAATACATTTGAAAAAACGATTGAACAAAAAACATACATTGAACACAGTTGCATCAAAAAACAATACTTGAACACGCTTGCATCAAACAACAATACATTAAACACGCTTGAATCAAACAACACAAAAAATTGAACACACGTTTTATAAACAACACATACATTGAACCTCGCTTGCATAAACAAAATACATTGGGAACCCGCTTAAATCAAACAACATCTTTGAACACACGCTTGCTCAAACAACAATAATTGAACACACGCTTGCATCAAACAACACATCATTGAACCCGCTTTGCACAAACAAACATACATTAAACACAGCTTACAAAACAAAACATAATTGAACAAAGCTTACTCAAACAAACATACATTGAACCTCGCTTTCAAAAACAAACAACTTTGAAAACCGTTGAATAAAACAAAACATTGAAAACGCTTGCCCCCAACAAAACAAAATTGAACACCGCTTCCCTAAAAACACATACATTGAAACCCCTTGAATCAAAAACACATACATTAACCCGCTTCCCCATAAAACCAAAATACATTGAACCCTGTTAAAACAAAAAAACATAACCCCCTCGTTGCATCAAACAAACATACTTTAACACACGCTTGAATCAAAAAAACCATAATTGAACACAGCTTGCTAAACAACATACATTGAACACATTTTTCAAAAAAAAATACATTAAACACGTTGTACCCAAAACAAAACATACATTGAAAAACGTTGTATCAAAAAACACATCATGAAACACGTTGTTTTTCAAACAACAAACATTGAAAACCCTTGCATCAAAAAACATTTTTGAACACACGCTTCAAAACAACACATACATTGAACACACTTGCATAAAACAACACATAATTAAAACCCCGTTTTGCATAAACAAACAAATTGAAACACGTTACATCAAACAACACATACTTTGAAACGAGGGGAGAGTACGAAACTTCGAGTTGCTCCTTTTTATTTTAAAAAATCAAAAGGTCGGGGTTCGTCCTAGTAGAGGTAGGGGGTTTTGGGGTTTTTTGTTTGTTTTTTGAGGGGGTTTTTTTTTTTCTTTTTTTTCTTTCTTGCTGTTTCTGGCATTTATACACATTTGTTGATCTTTAAATTTTGCACAAAATTTTTTTCATGACTTCGTGTAATTTTTCTTTTTTATTTTTTTGTTTTTGTTTTAAACCCCAAATGAGGGGGAGTGAGTTCCCCGTGTTAAAGCCATAGACTGTGTCTGAGAGATTTCGGGTTTGACCCCCCTTTGGGAGTTTCCCCGTTATCGTTTTTCCGGGAAAACTTATTCCCCCCCAAATGTGCACACTAAACAATAAGGGTGTTTATTGACACCCCGAATCGGGAGTTGCTAAATGCCACATTAGCGGTTAATACCAAAAAAACGCAATAGAACCGGGGGATAACCTCGCCCCCCGGAAAACGCCAAATGTAAACAATGGAGTGATTTTGGTAACATGCAATGGAGATAAAGAAAAGGGAATGAATTGAAAAAAAGAAGGGAAAAAACAAAACAAAAAGACATTGGCCTTTGGCCCTTTTTCAAGTAAAGGGGGAATATATTATTTATTATTACAAAAACCAGAAATAATAGTGCTCAATTTTTGATAAAAAGGGAATATTTATAAAATTTAAGTATAATTTGATTATTTTATTCCACCTTGTTTAAACGTTTGCTTATCAAGAAAAAATGTTGTAGAAGTTAAAATCAAATTAAATTGAAATGCTTTTTATATTATAATTATATATTTTTTAAAATTTAACATTTCAATTATAAATTTTGTTTTTTTAAAATTCTAAACATTGTTTCTTGATGAGAGTAACGCTTGAAACAATGGTGTAGAAAGTGAAATAATCGAAAAAATACTTGAAATGTTTTTTAAAAAGTTCCCTTTTTTCAAAAAGTTGAGCCCCAAATTTTTCATGGTTTTTTTTTAAAATTTTTTAATATATTCTGCATTTACTTGAAAAGGCAAAGGCCCAGATGTCATTTGTTTGTTTTTTTCTCATTCTTTTGTAGTTTCATTCCCCTTTTTCTTTATCTCCATTGCGATGTTTACCAATATATGCCCTTGTTTACATTATGGCGATTGTCCAAAAGGGGGGTTTTTTCTCGGTGTCATTGGTTGTTTGGTTATAGACCGCTAATGTTATGTTTAGCAAACGTCCCATTTGATGTCATAGGAATCACCCCTTTTTGTTTGAGTGTGCACATTGGGGGTTTTAATAATTTTTCCCCAGAAAAACGATAACCCGGGAAGCCAAAAGGGGGGTCAAACCAAAAAACTCTCAATACGTGCTAGGTTAAGACAGGGAACCCCATCCCATCATTTGGTTAGTAAAAACAAAAAAAAATATAAACAAGAGAAATTATCCGAAGTCATCGAAAAAATTTTTGTGTGCAAAATTTAAAGTCTGAAAAGTGTGTATGAAAGGTCAGAAAAGAGAAAGAAAAATACAAAAAAAAAAAAAACCCACCTCAAAAACAAAAAAAAACCCCAAACCCCTTCTATCTACTAGGGATCGAATCAGACCTTCTGATTTTCAAAAAAAAAAAATGGAGCAACTCGAATTTTCGTACTCGTCCTTTCTGTGTTCAATTATGGTTGTTTGATTGGGGTTGTTTTTAATTAGTGTTGTTTGATGCAAGCGGGGGTTTTTAATGTATGGGTTGTTTGTTTCAAGCGTGTGTTCAATGATGTGTTGTTTGATGCAAGGGGTGTTAATATATGTGTTGTTTGATGCAAGCGTGGTTAATTATGTTTTTGTTTGATGCAGCGTGTGTTCAAGTATGTGTTGTTTGTACAAGGTGTGTTAATGTTGTGTTTTTTTGATACAAGGGTGTGTTCAATGATGTTTTTGTTTGATAAAAGGTGTGTTCAAGTATTGTTGTTTTGTGCAAGGTGTGTTCAATTAGTTTTGTTTGATTCAAGCGTGGGTTCAATGTATGTGTTTTTTTTTTTGCAAGCGGGTTCAATGTAGGTTTTTGATGAAGCGAGGGTTAAATGTTTTTGGGTTGTTTGATGCAAGGGGTTTAAAATTTTATGTGTTGTTTTTTAAAAGCGTGTTTCCCCCATGTTGTTTGTTTGATGAAGCGTTTTTTAAATTTGTATGGTTGTTTGATGCAAGGGTTTAATGTAGGGTGTTTTTGATTCAAGGGGGTTTTCAATTATGGTTGTTTGTGCAACGAGGGTTCAATGTATGTGTTGTTTGATGTAAGCGTTTGTTAATGTATGTGTTGTTTGATGTAAGGTTTTTTCAATGTATGTGTTTTTTGAGCAAGCGTGTGTTCAATGTATGTGTTGTTTGATGCAAGGTGTGTTCAATGTAATGTTGTTTTTGTTTGCAAGCGTGTGTTGGGGTATGTTTTTTGTTTGATTCAAGGTGTGTTCATGTATGTGTTTTTTGATGCAAGCGGGGTTTAAAATGTTGTG
This sequence comes from Berghia stephanieae, assembly GCF_034508935.2. Classification (NCBI taxonomy): domain Eukaryota; kingdom Metazoa; phylum Mollusca; class Gastropoda; order Nudibranchia; family Aeolidiidae; genus Berghia; species Berghia stephanieae. The sequence goes on from NW_027622939.1 coordinate 6,475, forward strand.
TTGTTTGATGAAGCGTTTTTCAAGTTGTGTTGTTTGATTAAAGGGGTTTTTAATGTATTGTTGTTTGATAAAAGCGTGTGTTCTGTATGTGTTGTTTGATGCAAGGGTGTTAAATTTGTGTTGTTGTTTCAATGTGTGTTCAAGTATGTGTTGTTTGATGAAGGAGGTTAATTTTGTGTTGTTGTGAAGCGTGGTGTTCAAGTTGTGTTGTTTTGAGTAGGTGTTTTCAATGTATTGGTTGTTTGATGCAAGTTTTGGTTAAAAATTTAATTGTTGTTTGATGCAAGCGTGGTTTAATTTGTATGTGTTGTTTGATGCAAGGGGGGTTCACAGGGGAAAAACCCGCCCCCTTGAAGAAATATAGGTTTTAAAAATTTGGGCCCAACTATGGAAACCCCTCTGTGGTAATGGTAAACTTCTGCCCGGTAATAAAGGTTGAGGTTCGATCCCGTCGAGGTAACTGATTTTTTTTGGATGCTTTAAAAAAAGTATTCCCTTTGTTGGCACCCTTTAATATTTTTGTTCGATTTTTTCCTCACCGGCCCTTTCCCGTTTCTTAATTTGATATGTGAAAATCTCCTCGCAGCCCAAAATAAAGTGGTAATTGCTGTGTCTTCAAGTGAAAAGGGATCAATCGGTATACTAATTTGAGGTTGAAACCAAAAATTTTTATGTGTTATTTTTGTAATGGAAATCAACTGTACTCTCAAACAACACAAGATATTGTCCCTTACAATAGCTGTGTTTAAAAAAAAACCCCCCACCTGGGCCCTTTTATGAACACGGACTACCCCTTTAGTCTCTGACTTCTTTTTTCCCCTGCCCCCCCAATGATACTTCAAAAATTGTATGAATTTGAAAATTTGTCTTAATAAAATTTTTTTTTTTTCATGAATTTTAAAAATAGGATAGGATTTCGTTAATTACAGCTATATTAAAAACATAACAGGTGAGGATCGGAACTCAGGAAATTACATTATCAAAATTATGAATTTTCCGATATATTTTGAAGGAATTCGTTTTTAAAATGGAGTGTTCGGTTAATTGAAGCTAAAAAAATAGTAGTATTTTAATATGAAGCAACGAATGGAATATTAATATAAACTAATTTTTTAAAAATATCAAATTAAATTACTGGTGGATAAAAGAAAGTGAAAAAACGCCTTCCCAAATAATTTTGATTACAAAAGTTTTAGAAATAGCTGAAAATTTTGCAAAGAGGATTAAAAAATTAATGGAGCTGGTCAAAAGTAAAAATTCATATTTTTGAGAAGTGTCTTCCCAAAAATTGTTCAACAAAATTTAAAAAAAAACTACAAAAAAGTAACAAAATAAAAAACAACCCAAAAATATGGAACATCATCAGCAATTTTTTATGACGAGGATGATAAAAGGGGAAATGAACGATTACAGAAAGATTCCGGCTATTTACCATGAAATGTAAATTTTTCCCCAATTTCGAAGGTTGAGGCATGTCTTTTCCCGTTACCCTTTTTTATCATTTATTGCCTCGTGGGAGAGTAATGACTCGATTGGGCGTCACGTGTATGGGGGAATTTGGGGGCAAACTCGTGTCAAACTCCCTGATTTGACAGTCGCTTTGAAAATGTTTTTGTTTTTTTTTTTTTTACTAAGGAGTAAGTTAGTTTTGATAAAGGTAGAATATTAGGTTTGTTATAAAACAATAAAATATGTCGTTTTTAATTTGTAAAAGTCGGGCCTTGAAGTTTTTAAAAAGCGTTGTCCAATACAATACAGTTGGGGTTCGTGGAGGGAGAAATGTATTTGTTTGTCTTAAAACACTTTGCATTGCCCCCAAAAAATAATATTCCAGATGAGAAAAAGAAAATATGGCAGGGCCCCCTTTTAAAAATCCAAAAACATCCCCACCTGAAAGAATAACAATGATTCTCTCCCCCAACCCAAAAGGCCTTTTTCTGCTCGAAAAAAGAGCCCAATATTTTGTGGGATTCGTTTACGTCACCCAGTCCATACTCTTTGGATGATATCCATATAAAGTTATCTATGACCCTTTTCCTGACGTCGTTTACACTGGTGATTCTTGTGTATTTGTAAGATTTTATGGTTTTTTTTAAAATTAAAAAACCCTTTCCCGTCCTCTTTAATGACTTATCGATAAATAAAGAAGACTTTTTTCGCAGTTTACGAGAGGGGGGGGAAGAGACCCCGTCCGTATTGTTGTTAAGAGTTATATTTTTTTAAAATTTTAAAGGGCCCCCGTGAAACTTCATGCATAGAAAATTTTTTATCAAAGTTATATAGTGTGTTTTTTAATTTACGATAGTGTTTAAAAAAAAATTTTAATTTAAAAAGTTTTAAGAAGGTTTTCTTTTCGTCTTTGGTAATTGCGACAGATGTAAAAAATTGATAAATAAAAAATTTAAAAAATTTAATTAAATACATTAGTGGATGTTTTTAAACTTAAAAAGCAATTTTGTTTTATTTGGAAATAAGTATACGTGAACTCAAAAAACCATGTAGAAAATATTTTTGGAAATACGATAAATTCTTTCTCTTTGTGGTGGAACTTATTTACTTTTTTAACAGTGAAAAATTTAATTTATGTCAGCTGTTTTAAAGTAGTTTTTTATGGTTTAAAAAAAAAATTTTTTTTTTATGGCCAACAGGGTCCAAAATTTTATTCAGTTAGAAAAATTTGATTCAAAGGTTGACAAAAATTTTTAAACTTTTATAGAGGGACACTGAAAAAAAACCCCAAAAAAAAAGCCCCCTTAAATTAAAAAAAATTGATATGGGGAAAGTCATCGCGTCAACAAGATAGCATATTTTTAGATTATTTCGCTTCGATTCGGAAAAAAAAATAGTGGGTTACAATGATAGGGGGAAAAAAAAGTTCCTGTTGATGACAGGGGAAAAAAAAAACCCCAATAAGATAAGTGCAGATTCGCAAAATAACATTTTTGTGAGTAAAAATTTTTTAAAAAATTGAATCTATCGGTTTTGGGTTGAAAAGGGGGAAAGAGACTGCAAAGGGGTTTGCGTAAAAAAAAAACCAAAAAATGATTTGAAAGTATAGTGGAGAATGTTACATTGCCAAATTTAAATGAAATAATGTGATTAATGAGAAAACTTTCTCTATTGTAAATTAAAAGGGGTTTTCCTTTTGGGTTTAATTTTTTTGAGTTTAATCTCATTGTTCATGTCCAATAAAATGCCCTTTGCCTAAATTAGAATTTCAGTCGACGATGGACTCTTCAGTCTATAATATGACGTAATATCACGTGTTTGCTAAATTCCTCTTTGAAAATTTTTGGTTGTATTACGAAGGAGTGTGTTCTTTCCCCTTATATAGTAGAGGGGTGATTTACTCGTCAAAATAGGATTAGTAAAAAACACTTCTGGCAAGGTAGCTAGTCCGAGACTAGAAAGGTTATGAAATCGTTTTTTTGGCATTGGTTCGCTTGGTTTAAAATTCGCTAGCAAGGTGCAAGAGTCGAGAAAATAGTAGAGAAAGGAAAAGGAAAAAAAAGGGGGAAAAAAATCATAGGGAATCGTAACCCTTAGGGGAAATAAAATCGTTTGGGTTTTCCATAGGTTATTCCCATTTATTTTTCAAAAAATTTTCGATTATTAATAGAAAAATAATTCGATCCCCAAATTTTAGTAGTGTAAATTGCTGTAATGGGTTTTTTAAAATGAGATATCGAACATCAATAACCCGGGGAAAAAGCGAGTTACATTTTAAAAAAGAACATTTTGTTTAACTAGAAAGAAAATTGTTTTTAATGTGCTATTATTTGATAGAATGTAGTTTTTCTTTGGGAAAAAATTGATCCTACTGAGGCCTATCATTATTGAATTTTTTAACGGTTAACCGTAACTATTGATTCAATAAACTTTTTAGATTTTTGGGTGTAAAGTGTTTCCCCTTTTAGTTGAACATTTTTTTTATCATTCCCCTTTTCCATCTTTTGATTTTTGGTAAATTTGAACCTTCATGATTATAAGTTTAAAACTATAGTTTTCCCAAAAAAACACAAATGAAAAAGGGGAAAATAGAAATTTTTCCGTTAAAAATTCGGTACTGGGTTGGGGAAAAATGCAATAAAATTTAAAAATGTTTGGAAACTAGAAAAAAAAATTTTTTGGTGTAATGATTTATTGGATTGTGTCAACTGTTGAAAAGTTGTCGATATTTAAATCAGCATTTAAAATGATTTTGCAAATTCGAGTACAAAATTTAAATCAAAAACGCACTTGGAGTTTGTTTCTCCCCCGTTTTTAATTATTTTCATATTTTTTGGGAAAAATTTTTAATGTTAACGGATGGGTTTATTCTGTGGTATATCAATCCCCAAAAATTTTATTTAATTGTCCCAAAAGTCCCCCCCTAGTTCGTACTTTCCCGGGTTATTATTGTTTGGTTTATGTTTTTTTTTTTTTTTTTTTTTTTTTGTTGTTTTATTGGTTTTCTTTATAAATTCCCCCTAAGTAAACATGTTCAATGGGGTTTTTTTTCTATGATAGTTGGCCAGGGTTTTTTCCCTTGCATTTGAAAACATTGGAAAGAGAATTATATGTATGTATGTGCGAGCGTTATAAACGAAAATACATTTTGATTATTTGATTGAACAAACGGGACGGGGGATGGTTAAAATGTTTGGTTTTAGAGTCTTGGGTTTTATCGTATTAGTAGTTTTTTATCCA